>NW_028146365.1:15000-17500 GCF_977016875.1 Pavona decussata
TAGCCGTTTCTCAGGCTCCCTCTCCGGAATCGAACCCTAATTCTCCGTCACCCGTTGCAACCATGGTAAGCCACTACCTTACCATCGACAGTTGATAGGGCAGAAATTTGAATGAAACATCGCCAGCGCAAGGCCGTGCGATTCGATCAGTTACTATGAATCACCAAATGACCGGGCAGAACCCGCATTGGTTTTTAATCTAATAAATACATCCCTTCCAGAAGTCGGGACTTTTCGCATGTATTAGCTCTAGAATTACTACGGTTATCCAAGTAGTAATGGTACAATCAAATAAACGATAACTGATTTAATGAGCCATTCGCAGTTTCACAGTACAAGTGCTTATACTTAGACATGCATGGCTTAATCTTTGAGACAAGCATATGACTACTGGCAGGATCAACCAGGTAACTATCCACCGCAGGGAACAGAAGTTCCTTGCTAAGCGGCCCCCCTCCGCAGAGGGAGAGCAAGCTTTCTTAGATTTTGCCTCCACGGGGGGAACCCATGAGCCAAACGGACCACACGGTCCCTCGGTCAAGGGAAACCCCGTCTTGTTTGCCACGTCTTTCTCACAACTGGACCCGTGCACAGTTCAGGCATACCTGTCAGACTCGCCAAGCGAGCTGAAGGAAGGCAAGAAAAGTGCTTCTGCGAAGGAAAATATCCTCCTGCTCTTTTGTCTCTATCATTAGCCAAAGGCTAGCGTACACAACTTCCATCTACACTCTGCCTGCCACTACAGTGACAATGCTTTCGGGCATCATCTTTTCCCTCCTTCGAAAGGAAAGCTACAAGCCCAACTTTCCTTGCCCGTTAGTCAATTCTGCCCTCTATTTCTCCGCCTTGCCGCCGTGGAACATAAGGGACAGGGTTTACTAGCCAGCTCCTCTCGGAACCTTTGCGACCAACCTGCCCACACTATAACCCCCAAACGCTAATAAGGAGACTGCATGATATGGTAGACAGAAAATAAAAACGCGAAAAAAATGAAATTTTGAAAATCGAACCCACAATCAGCCAAATCGTTTGTAAGTCATGCCAAATGACTGGTGACATCTTAAAAACCCATTGAAGCCACAACATCCCATAATTTCACGCTTTTAAAGATTTGTCACTATACGCACTGTAAGTACCTCACTAATTCTCACCTCAGATTTTACGGGAACATGTTCAAATTTTAACACGCCTCTCAGCACGACCAATTACATTAAAATTCATCGCAAAAGTCAGAATTCTCCAATTTTTGAAAAATTCACTATATTCACTGTAAGTACCTCGCTAGACAGTGGAGACCTCAGATTTTACGGGAACATGATCAACTTTCGACACACCTCTCAGCACGAGCAGTTACATAGAAATCCATCAGGAAAGTCGTGCTGTGAAGAGGTCTTTCGACTAAGAAAAATGGTGGTGTGAGGAGGAGTCACCTAAATCAGAGAAAAATACTCTTATAGGAGACTGCTACGAAAGACATTTCTGAGTCCACTGGCCCTAGTCCCCTAATAAGTGTATTTCTGTTTGTTTTAAGAAGGTCCTCCTGACATCACCAATCTTCTGTCTTCAATCCTAACCCCAACGTTAACCCTAACGCTAACCCTAACCCTACCTCCCTCAGGGGCAGTTCTATGGTTATGATCCCACGGTAGGCAGAAAAACTATCCCAATCTAGGTTTTCTTGTATGCTGACTCCATTTTAAATGCTTTTACTTGAGTCTGACAAAGGCAAAGCCAAATACTCACCCCTATATGGACGGGGAAGCAAAGTGCGGATTTTGGTAGGTCGGCATTTTCAATCAGGAATGTTGCCATTCGAAAGAGCGTCCAAAAAAACTTGGTTGGGACACATTTATTTTAGAAATTAGCGACCTAACCAGAAGTGCACTTTTTGGTGGGCCTACCCTACCCCCCTCAGGAGCAGTTCTATGGTTATAATACCACGGAAGGCACAAAACCTATCCCAAACTAGGTTTTCTTGTATGCTGATTCCATTTTCAATGTGTTTCCTTGACTCTGACGAAAGCAAAGCCAAATACTCACCCCTATATGGACGGGGAAGCAAAGTGCGGATTTTGGTAGGTCGGCATTTTCAATCAGGAATGTTGCCATTCGAAAGAGCGTCCAAAAAAACTTGGTTGGGACACATTTATTTTAGAAATTAGCGACCTAACCAGAAGTGCACTTTTTGGTGGGCCTACCCTACCCCCCTCAGGAGCAGTTCTATGGTTATAATACCACGGAAGGCACAAAACCTATCCCAAACTAGGTTTTCTTGTATGCTGATTCCATTTTCAATGTGTTTCCTTGACTCTGACGGAAGCAAAGTCAAATACTCACCTCTATATGGACGGGGAAGCAAAGTGCGGATTTTGGTAGGTCGCCATTTTCAATCGGGAATGTTGCCATTCGAAAGAGCGTCTAAAAGAACTTGGCTGGAACACATTTTTGCTATAAATTGTTGACCTAAGTATATAAGCAAGTATATAAGCAAATACTCGTT
>NW_028146366.1:0-15335 GCF_977016875.1 Pavona decussata
CACCCAGAAGGCACGTAGCCCTGGTGGCCTGCTTCTCGCGGCATGAATGCACCCCAGTCAGTCAGTGCTGAGTTGACGGCTTGACAGAAATAAATCCTTGTCAGAGGCTGACATCTGTCAGGCTGCAGACAGTCACAAGCAAAGCAAAACATCAAATCTGATTCTCATTAATGACTTTTTATAAGTGTGACACTGAGACTTTGGAGCAATACAAATTGAAGATGGCTTTGCAAATAACAGAAAAATAAATTTTAAAAAAAAAAGAAAAGAAAACACACCCAAATTAATGATGGTGACGACGACGTGATGGCAATATGAGACTGGGTCGAACATTTCGACCCAGTTCAAGACTGCAATCAATGTCTGCTTTTCTCAAAATAGATCAATCTTCTGTTGTCAGCTGCATGATACACTTAAGCTGAACAACTCTAAAATATATCCCCAGTGCAGAATTTTTTGATTTGCTTTAGATCGGTTTCAATCAAACTCCCAGCCTAGCTTAAAACATTCAACTTGCCAGCTGGGATTAAATTTAACCCTCTGGTTGTCAAAATGCCTGAATCTGCAGTGAGTTTACTGCAATCAGTCACGATTCAGCCTCATTAGGGCCTAAGAGTGTTGAACATCCAATTTCTCCTTGTAATTTCAAAGACTATTCAACCCCCCAGGTCATGAGAATTAAGATTTTTATCAGCCAAGGTGGATTTTTTTTCTGATCTTTTAAACAACCAACACTCCCTAACCACAGTGTGGGGGCAATTAAGAGAGGAGAATTGGTTCTTTGATTCAATTTATCAGTGGACATATATGTATTCGAGACTTCAAATGGCCATGAGGTTCCATTGGTGGGAACAATTAATTTAGAACTTATTAATAATTATAATAATAATCAACCCTAACACTCATGAATGCAGTTCATTAAGAACTTTCAAACTATTTAAACTGACTACTGAACTCAACTAACCTTCCAGTCCAGTTGATCATGCAAGCAGTGGGTCCATCTCACCCAGAAGGCACGTAGCCCTGGTGGCCTGCTTCTCGCGGCATGAATGCACCCCAGTCAGTCAGTGCTGAGTTGACGGCTTGACAGAAATAAATCCTTGTCAGAGGCTGACATCTGTCAGGCTGCAGACAGTCACAAGCAAAGCAAAACATCAAATCTGATTCTCATTAATGACTTTTTATAAGTGTGACACTGAGACTTTGGAGCAATACAAATTGAAGATGGCTTTGCAAATAACAGAAAAATAAATTTTAAAAAAAAAAAGAAAAGAAAACACACCCAAATTAATGATGGTGACGACGACGTGATGGCAATATGAGACTGGGTCGAACATTTCGACCCAGTTCAAGACTGCAATCAATGTCTGCTTTTCTCAAAATAGATCAATCTTCTGTTGTCAGCTGCATGATACACTTAAGCTGAACAACTCTAAAATATATCCCCAGTGCAGAATTTTTTGATTTGCTTTAGATCGGTTTCAATCAAACTCCCAGCCTAGCTTAAAACATTCAACTTGCCAGCTGGGATTAAATTTAACCCTCTGGTTGTCAAAATGCCTGAATCTGCAGTGAGTTTACTGCAATCAGTCACGATTCAGCCTCATTAGGGCCTAAGAGTGTTGAACATCCAATTTCTCCTTGTAATTTCAAAGACTATTCAACCCCCCAGGTCATGAGAATTAAGATTTTTATCAGCCAAGGTGGATTTTTTTTCTGATCTTTTAAACAACCAACACTCCCTAACCACAGTGTGGGGGCAATTAAGAGAGGAGAATTGGTTCTTTGATTCAATTTATCAGTGGACATATATGTATTCGAGACTTCAAATGGCCATGAGGTTCCATTGGTGGGAACAATTAATTTAGAACTTATTAATAATTATAATAATAATCAACCCTAACACTCATGAATGCAGTTCATTAAGAACTTTCAAACTATTTAAACTGACTACTGAACTCAACTAACCTTCCAGTCCAGTTGATCATGCAAGCAGTGGGTCCATCTCACCCAGAAGGCACGTAGCCCTGGTGGCCTGCTTCTCGCGGCATGAATGCACCCCAGTCAGTCAGTGCTGAGTTGACGGCTTGACAGAAATAAATCCTTGTCAGAGGCTGACATCTGTCAGGCTGCAGACAGTCACAAGCAAAGCAAAACATCAAATCTGATTCTCATTAATGACTTTTTATAAGTGTGACACTGAGACTTTGGAGCAATACAAATTGAAGATGGCTTTGCAAATAACAGAAAAATAAATTTTAAAAAAAAAAAGAAAAGAAAACACACCCAAATTAATGATGGTGACGACGACGTGATGGCAATATGAGACTGGGTCGAACATTTCGACCCAGTTCAAGACTGCAATCAATGTCTGCTTTTCTCAAAATAGATCAATCTTCTGTTGTCAGCTGCATGATACACTTAAGCTGAACAACTCTAAAATATATCCCCAGTGCAGAATTTTTTGATTTGCTTTAGATCGGTTTCAATCAAACTCCCAGCCTAGCTTAAAACATTCAACTTGCCAGCTGGGATTAAATTTAACCCTCTGGTTGTCAAAATGCCTGAATCTGCAGTGAGTTTACTGCAATCAGTCACGATTCAGCCTCATTAGGGCCTAAGAGTGTTGAACATCCAATTTCTCCTTGTAATTTCAAAGACTATTCAACCCCCCAGGTCATGAGAATTAAGATTTTTATCAGCCAAGGTGGATTTTTTTTCTGATCTTTTAAACAACCAACACTCCCTAACCACAGTGTGGGGGCAATTAAGAGAGGAGAATTGGTTCTTTGATTCAATTTATCAGTGGACATATATGTATTCGAGACTTCAAATGGCCATGAGGTTCCATTGGTGGGAACAATTAATTTAGAACTTATTAATAATTATAATAATAATCAACCCTAACACTCATGAATGCAGTTCATTAAGAACTTTCAAACTATTTAAACTGACTACTGAACTCAACTAACCTTCCAGTCCAGTTGATCATGCAAGCAGTGGGTCCATCTCACCCAGAAGGCACGTAGCCCTGGTGGCCTGCTTCTCGCGGCATGAATGCACCCCAGTCAGTCAGTGCTGAGTTGACGGCTTGACAGAAATAAATCCTTGTCAGAGGCTGACATCTGTCAGGCTGCAGACAGTCACAAGCAAAGCAAAACATCAAATCTGATTCTCATTAATGACTTTTTATAAGTGTGACACTGAGACTTTGGAGCAATACAAATTGAAGATGGCTTTGCAAATAACAGAAAAATAAATTTTAAAAAAAAAAAGAAAAGAAAACACACCCAAATTAATGATGGTGACGACGACGTGATGGCAATATGAGACTGGGTCGAACATTTCGACCCAGTTCAAGACTGCAATCAATGTCTGCTTTTCTCAAAATAGATCAATCTTCTGTTGTCAGCTGCATGATACACTTAAGCTGAACAACTCTAAAATATATCCCCAGTGCAGAATTTTTTGATTTGCTTTAGATCGGTTTCAATCAAACTCCCAGCCTAGCTTAAAACATTCAACTTGCCAGCTGGGATTAAATTTAACCCTCTGGTTGTCAAAATGCCTGAATCTGCAGTGAGTTTACTGCAATCAGTCACGATTCAGCCTCATTAGGGCCTAAGAGTGTTGAACATCCAATTTCTCCTTGTAATTTCAAAGACTATTCAACCCCCCAGGTCATGAGAATTAAGATTTTTATCAGCCAAGGTGGATTTTTTTTCTGATCTTTTAAACAACCAACACTCCCTAACCACAGTGTGGGGGCAATTAAGAGAGGAGAATTGGTTCTTTGATTCAATTTATCAGTGGACATATATGTATTCGAGACTTCAAATGGCCATGAGGTTCCATTGGTGGGAACAATTAATTTAGAACTTATTAATAATTATAATAATAATCAACCCTAACACTCATGAATGCAGTTCATTAAGAACTTTCAAACTATTTAAACTGACTACTGAACTCAACTAACCTTCCAGTCCAGTTGATCATGCAAGCAGTGGGTCCATCTCACCCAGAAGGCACGTAGCCCTGGTGGCCTGCTTCTCGCGGCATGAATGCACCCCAGTCAGTCAGTGCTGAGTTGACGGCTTGACAGAAATAAATCCTTGTCAGAGGCTGACATCTGTCAGGCTGCAGACAGTCACAAGCAAAGCAAAACATCAAATCTGATTCTCATTAATGACTTTTTATAAGTGTGACACTGAGACTTTGGAGCAATACAAATTGAAGATGGCTTTGCAAATAACAGAAAAATAAATTTTAAAAAAAAAAAGAAAAGAAAACACACCCAAATTAATGATGGTGACGACGACGTGATGGCAATATGAGACTGGGTCGAACATTTCGACCCAGTTCAAGACTGCAATCAATGTCTGCTTTTCTCAAAATAGATCAATCTTCTGTTGTCAGCTGCATGATACACTTAAGCTGAACAACTCTAAAATATATCCCCAGTGCAGAATTTTTTGATTTGCTTTAGATCGGTTTCAATCAAACTCCCAGCCTAGCTTAAAACATTCAACTTGCCAGCTGGGATTAAATTTAACCCTCTGGTTGTCAAAATGCCTGAATCTGCAGTGAGTTTACTGCAATCAGTCACGATTCAGCCTCATTAGGGCCTAAGAGTGTTGAACATCCAATTTCTCCTTGTAATTTCAAAGACTATTCAACCCCCCAGGTCATGAGAATTAAGATTTTTATCAGCCAAGGTGGATTTTTTTTCTGATCTTTTAAACAACCAACACTCCCTAACCACAGTGTGGGGGCAATTAAGAGAGGAGAATTGGTTCTTTGATTCAATTTATCAGTGGACATATATGTATTCGAGACTTCAAATGGCCATGAGGTTCCATTGGTGGGAACAATTAATTTAGAACTTATTAATAATTATAATAATAATCAACCCTAACACTCATGAATGCAGTTCATTAAGAACTTTCAAACTATTTAAACTGACTACTGAACTCAACTAACCTTCCAGTCCAGTTGATCATGCAAGCAGTGGGTCCATCTCACCCAGAAGGCACGTAGCCCTGGTGGCCTGCTTCTCGCGGCATGAATGCACCCCAGTCAGTCAGTGCTGAGTTGACGGCTTGACAGAAATAAATCCTTGTCAGAGGCTGACATCTGTCAGGCTGCAGACAGTCACAAGCAAAGCAAAACATCAAATCTGATTCTCATTAATGACTTTTTATAAGTGTGACACTGAGACTTTGGAGCAATACAAATTGAAGATGGCTTTGCAAATAACAGAAAAATAAATTTTAAAAAAAAAAAGAAAAGAAAACACACCCAAATTAATGATGGTGACGACGACGTGATGGCAATATGAGACTGGGTCGAACATTTCGACCCAGTTCAAGACTGCAATCAATGTCTGCTTTTCTCAAAATAGATCAATCTTCTGTTGTCAGCTGCATGATACACTTAAGCTGAACAACTCTAAAATATATCCCCAGTGCAGAATTTTTTGATTTGCTTTAGATCGGTTTCAATCAAACTCCCAGCCTAGCTTAAAACATTCAACTTGCCAGCTGGGATTAAATTTAACCCTCTGGTTGTCAAAATGCCTGAATCTGCAGTGAGTTTACTGCAATCAGTCACGATTCAGCCTCATTAGGGCCTAAGAGTGTTGAACATCCAATTTCTCCTTGTAATTTCAAAGACTATTCAACCCCCCAGGTCATGAGAATTAAGATTTTTATCAGCCAAGGTGGATTTTTTTTCTGATCTTTTAAACAACCAACACTCCCTAACCACAGTGTGGGGGCAATTAAGAGAGGAGAATTGGTTCTTTGATTCAATTTATCAGTGGACATATATGTATTCGAGACTTCAAATGGCCATGAGGTTCCATTGGTGGGAACAATTAATTTAGAACTTATTAATAATTATAATAATAATCAACCCTAACACTCATGAATGCAGTTCATTAAGAACTTTCAAACTATTTAAACTGACTACTGAACTCAACTAACCTTCCAGTCCAGTTGATCATGCAAGCAGTGGGTCCATCTCACCCAGAAGGCACGTAGCCCTGGTGGCCTGCTTCTCGCGGCATGAATGCACCCCAGTCAGTCAGTGCTGAGTTGACGGCTTGACAGAAATAAATCCTTGTCAGAGGCTGACATCTGTCAGGCTGCAGACAGTCACAAGCAAAGCAAAACATCAAATCTGATTCTCATTAATGACTTTTTATAAGTGTGACACTGAGACTTTGGAGCAATACAAATTGAAGATGGCTTTGCAAATAACAGAAAAATAAATTTTAAAAAAAAAAAGAAAAGAAAACACACCCAAATTAATGATGGTGACGACGACGTGATGGCAATATGAGACTGGGTCGAACATTTCGACCCAGTTCAAGACTGCAATCAATGTCTGCTTTTCTCAAAATAGATCAATCTTCTGTTGTCAGCTGCATGATACACTTAAGCTGAACAACTCTAAAATATATCCCCAGTGCAGAATTTTTTGATTTGCTTTAGATCGGTTTCAATCAAACTCCCAGCCTAGCTTAAAACATTCAACTTGCCAGCTGGGATTAAATTTAACCCTCTGGTTGTCAAAATGCCTGAATCTGCAGTGAGTTTACTGCAATCAGTCACGATTCAGCCTCATTAGGGCCTAAGAGTGTTGAACATCCAATTTCTCCTTGTAATTTCAAAGACTATTCAACCCCCCAGGTCATGAGAATTAAGATTTTTATCAGCCAAGGTGGATTTTTTTTCTGATCTTTTAAACAACCAACACTCCCTAACCACAGTGTGGGGGCAATTAAGAGAGGAGAATTGGTTCTTTGATTCAATTTATCAGTGGACATATATGTATTCGAGACTTCAAATGGCCATGAGGTTCCATTGGTGGGAACAATTAATTTAGAACTTATTAATAATTATAATAATAATCAACCCTAACACTCATGAATGCAGTTCATTAAGAACTTTCAAACTATTTAAACTGACTACTGAACTCAACTAACCTTCCAGTCCAGTTGATCATGCAAGCAGTGGGTCCATCTCACCCAGAAGGCACGTAGCCCTGGTGGCCTGCTTCTCGCGGCATGAATGCACCCCAGTCAGTCAGTGCTGAGTTGACGGCTTGACAGAAATAAATCCTTGTCAGAGGCTGACATCTGTCAGGCTGCAGACAGTCACAAGCAAAGCAAAACATCAAATCTGATTCTCATTAATGACTTTTTATAAGTGTGACACTGAGACTTTGGAGCAATACAAATTGAAGATGGCTTTGCAAATAACAGAAAAATAAATTTTAAAAAAAAAAAGAAAAGAAAACACACCCAAATTAATGATGGTGACGACGACGTGATGGCAATATGAGACTGGGTCGAACATTTCGACCCAGTTCAAGACTGCAATCAATGTCTGCTTTTCTCAAAATAGATCAATCTTCTGTTGTCAGCTGCATGATACACTTAAGCTGAACAACTCTAAAATATATCCCCAGTGCAGAATTTTTTGATTTGCTTTAGATCGGTTTCAATCAAACTCCCAGCCTAGCTTAAAACATTCAACTTGCCAGCTGGGATTAAATTTAACCCTCTGGTTGTCAAAATGCCTGAATCTGCAGTGAGTTTACTGCAATCAGTCACGATTCAGCCTCATTAGGAGCCTAAGAGTGTTGAACATCCAATTTCTCCTTGTAATTTCAAAGACTATTCAACCCCCCAGGTCATGAGAATTAAGATTTTTATCAGCCAAGGTGGATTTTTTTTCTGATCTTTTAAACAACCAACACTCCCTAACCACAGTGTGGGGGCAATTAAGAGAGGAGAATTGGTTCTTTGATTCAATTTATCAGTGGACATATATGTATTCGAGACTTCAAATGGCCATGAGGTTCCATTGGTGGGAACAATTAATTTAGAACTTATTAATAATTATAATAATAATCAACCCTAACACTCATGAATGCAGTTCATTAAGAACTTTCAAACTATTTAAACTGACTACTGAACTCAACTAACCTTCCAGTCCAGTTGATCATGCAAGCAGTGGGTCCATCTCACCCAGAAGGCACGTAGCCCTGGTGGCCTGCTTCTCGCGGCATGAATGCACCCCAGTCAGTCAGTGCTGAGTTGACGGCTTGACAGAAATAAATCCTTGTCAGAGGCTGACATCTGTCAGGCTGCAGACAGTCACAAGCAAAGCAAAACATCAAATCTGATTCTCATTAATGACTTTTTATAAGTGTGACACTGAGACTTTGGAGCAATACAAATTGAAGATGGCTTTGCAAATAACAGAAAAATAAATTTTAAAAAAAAAAAGAAAAGAAAACACACCCAAATTAATGATGGTGACGACGACGTGATGGCAATATGAGACTGGGTCGAACATTTCGACCCAGTTCAAGACTGCAATCAATGTCTGCTTTTCTCAAAATAGATCAATCTTCTGTTGTCAGCTGCATGATACACTTAAGCTGAACAACTCTAAAATATATCCCCAGTGCAGAATTTTTTGATTTGCTTTAGATCGGTTTCAATCAAACTCCCAGCCTAGCTTAAAACATTCAACTTGCCAGCTGGGATTAAATTTAACCCTCTGGTTGTCAAAATGCCTGAATCTGCAGTGAGTTTACTGCAATCAGTCACGATTCAGCCTCATTAGGGCCTAAGAGTGTTGAACATCCAATTTCTCCTTGTAATTTCAAAGACTATTCAACCCCCCAGGTCATGAGAATTAAGATTTTTATCAGCCAAGGTGGATTTTTTTTCTGATCTTTTAAACAACCAACACTCCCTAACCACAGTGTGGGGGCAATTAAGAGAGGAGAATTGGTTCTTTGATTCAATTTATCAGTGGACATATATGTATTCGAGACTTCAAATGGCCATGAGGTTCCATTGGTGGGAACAATTAATTTAGAACTTATTAATAATTATAATAATAATCAACCCTAACACTCATGAATGCAGTTCATTAAGAACTTTCAAACTATTTAAACTGACTACTGAACTCAACTAACCTTCCAGTCCAGTTGATCATGCAAGCAGTGGGTCCATCTCACCCAGAAGGCACGTAGCCCTGGTGGCCTGCTTCTCGCGGCATGAATGCACCCCAGTCAGTCAGTGCTGAGTTGACGGCTTGACAGAAATAAATCCTTGTCAGAGGCTGACATCTGTCAGGCTGCAGACAGTCACAAGCAAAGCAAAACATCAAATCTGATTCTCATTAATGACTTTTTATAAGTGTGACACTGAGACTTTGGAGCAATACAAATTGAAGATGGCTTTGCAAATAACAGAAAAATAAATTTTAAAAAAAAAAAGAAAAGAAAACACACCCAAATTAATGATGGTGACGACGACGTGATGGCAATATGAGACTGGGTCGAACATTTCGACCCAGTTCAAGACTGCAATCAATGTCTGCTTTTCTCAAAATAGATCAATCTTCTGTTGTCAGCTGCATGATACACTTAAGCTGAACAACTCTAAAATATATCCCCAGTGCAGAATTTTTTGATTTGCTTTAGATCGGTTTCAATCAAACTCCCAGCCTAGCTTAAAACATTCAACTTGCCAGCTGGGATTAAATTTAACCCTCTGGTTGTCAAAATGCCTGAATCTGCAGTGAGTTTACTGCAATCAGTCACGATTCAGCCTCATTAGGGCCTAAGAGTGTTGAACATCCAATTTCTCCTTGTAATTTCAAAGACTATTCAACCCCCCAGGTCATGAGAATTAAGATTTTTATCAGCCAAGGTGGATTTTTTTTCTGATCTTTTAAACAACCAACACTCCCTAACCACAGTGTGGGGGCAATTAAGAGAGGAGAATTGGTTCTTTGATTCAATTTATCAGTGGACATATATGTATTCGAGACTTCAAATGGCCATGAGGTTCCATTGGTGGGAACAATTAATTTAGAACTTATTAATAATTATAATAATAATCAACCCTAACACTCATGAATGCAGTTCATTAAGAACTTTCAAACTATTTAAACTGACTACTGAACTCAACTAACCTTCCAGTCCAGTTGATCATGCAAGCAGTGGGTCCATCTCACCCAGAAGGCACGTAGCCCTGGTGGCCTGCTTCTCGCGGCATGAATGCACCCCAGTCAGTCAGTGCTGAGTTGACGGCTTGACAGAAATAAATCCTTGTCAGAGGCTGACATCTGTCAGGCTGCAGACAGTCACAAGCAAAGCAAAACATCAAATCTGATTCTCATTAATGACTTTTTATAAGTGTGACACTGAGACTTTGGAGCAATACAAATTGAAGATGGCTTTGCAAATAACAGAAAAATAAATTTTAAAAAAAAAAAGAAAAGAAAACACACCCAAATTAATGATGGTGACGACGACGTGATGGCAATATGAGACTGGGTCGAACATTTCGACCCAGTTCAAGACTGCAATCAATGTCTGCTTTTCTCAAAATAGATCAATCTTCTGTTGTCAGCTGCATGATACACTTAAGCTGAACAACTCTAAAATATATCCCCAGTGCAGAATTTTTTGATTTGCTTTAGATCGGTTTCAATCAAACTCCCAGCCTAGCTTAAAACATTCAACTTGCCAGCTGGGATTAAATTTAACCCTCTGGTTGTCAAAATGCCTGAATCTGCAGTGAGTTTACTGCAATCAGTCACGATTCAGCCTCATTAGGGCCTAAGAGTGTTGAACATCCAATTTCTCCTTGTAATTTCAAAGACTATTCAACCCCCCAGGTCATGAGAATTAAGATTTTTATCAGCCAAGGTGGATTTTTTTTCTGATCTTTTAAACAACCAACACTCCCTAACCACAGTGTGGGGGCAATTAAGAGAGGAGAATTGGTTCTTTGATTCAATTTATCAGTGGACATATATGTATTCGAGACTTCAAATGGCCATGAGGTTCCATTGGTGGGAACAATTAATTTAGAACTTATTAATAATTATAATAATAATCAACCCTAACACTCATGAATGCAGTTCATTAAGAACTTTCAAACTATTTAAACTGACTACTGAACTCAACTAACCTTCCAGTCCAGTTGATCATGCAAGCAGTGGGTCCATCTCACCCAGAAGGCACGTAGCCCTGGTGGCCTGCTTCTCGCGGCATGAATGCACCCCAGTCAGTCAGTGCTGAGTTGACGGCTTGACAGAAATAAATCCTTGTCAGAGGCTGACATCTGTCAGGCTGCAGACAGTCACAAGCAAAGCAAAACATCAAATCTGATTCTCATTAATGACTTTTTATAAGTGTGACACTGAGACTTTGGAGCAATACAAATTGAAGATGGCTTTGCAAATAACAGAAAAATAAATTTTAAAAAAAAAAAGAAAAGAAAACACACCCAAATTAATGATGGTGACGACGACGTGATGGCAATATGAGACTGGGTCGAACATTTCGACCCAGTTCAAGACTGCAATCAATGTCTGCTTTTCTCAAAATAGATCAATCTTCTGTTGTCAGCTGCATGATACACTTAAGCTGAACAACTCTAAAATATATCCCCAGTGCAGAATTTTTTGATTTGCTTTAGATCGGTTTCAATCAAACTCCCAGCCTAGCTTAAAACATTCAACTTGCCAGCTGGGATTAAATTTAACCCTCTGGTTGTCAAAATGCCTGAATCTGCAGTGAGTTTACTGCAATCAGTCACGATTCAGCCTCATTAGGGCCTAAGAGTGTTGAACATCCAATTTCTCCTTGTAATTTCAAAGACTATTCAACCCCCCAGGTCATGAGAATTAAGATTTTTATCAGCCAAGGTGGATTTTTTTTCTGATCTTTTAAACAACCAACACTCCCTAACCACAGTGTGGGGGCAATTAAGAGAGGAGAATTGGTTCTTTGATTCAATTTATCAGTGGACATATATGTATTCGAGACTTCAAATGGCCATGAGGTTCCATTGGTGGGAACAATTAATTTAGAACTTATTAATAATTATAATAATAATCAACCCTAACACTCATGAATGCAGTTCATTAAGAACTTTCAAACTATTTAAACTGACTACTGAACTCAACTAACCTTCCAGTCCAGTTGATCATGCAAGCAGTGGGTCCATCTCACCCAGAAGGCACGTAGCCCTGGTGGCCTGCTTCTCGCGGCATGAATGCACCCCAGTCAGTCAGTGCTGAGTTGACGGCTTGACAGAAATAAATCCTTGTCAGAGGCTGACATCTGTCAGGCTGCAGACAGTCACAAGCAAAGCAAAACATCAAATCTGATTCTCATTAATGACTTTTTATAAGTGTGACACTGAGACTTTGGAGCAATACAAATTGAAGATGGCTTTGCAAATAACAGAAAAATAAATTTTAAAAAAAAAAAGAAAAGAAAACACACCCAAATTAATGATGGTGACGACGACGTGATGGCAATATGAGACTGGGTCGAACATTTCGACCCAGTTCAAGACTGCAATCAATGTCTGCTTTTCTCAAAATAGATCAATCTTCTGTTGTCAGCTGCATGATACACTTAAGCTGAACAACTCTAAAATATATCCCCAGTGCAGAATTTTTTGATTTGCTTTAGATCGGTTTCAATCAAACTCCCAGCCTAGCTTAAAACATTCAACTTGCCAGCTGGGATTAAATTTAACCCTCTGGTTGTCAAAATGCCTGAATCTGCAGTGAGTTTACTGCAATCAGTCACGATTCAGCCTCATTAGGGCCTAAGAGTGTTGAACATCCAATTTCTCCTTGTAATTTCAAAGACTATTCAACCCCCCAGGTCATGAGAATTAAGATTTTTATCAGCCAAGGTGGATTTTTTTTCTGATCTTTTAAACAACCAACACTCCCTAACCACAGTGTGGGGGCAATTAAGAGAGGAGAATTGGTTCTTTGATTCAATTTATCAGTGGACATATATGTATTCGAGACTTCAAATGGCCATGAGGTTCCATTGGTGGGAACAATTAATTTAGAACTTATTAATAATTATAATAATAATCAACCCTAACACTCATGAATGCAGTTCATTAAGAACTTTCAAACTATTTAAACTGACTACTGAACTCAACTAACCTTCCAGTCCAGTTGATCATGCAAGCAGTGGGTCCATCTCACCCAGAAGGCACGTAGCCCTGGTGGCCTGCTTCTCGCGGCATGAATGCACCCCAGTCAGTCAGTGCTGAGTTGACGGCTTGACAGAAATAAATCCTTGTCAGAGGCTGACATCTGTCAGGCTGCAGACAGTCACAAGCAAAGCAAAACATCAAATCTGATTCTCATTAATGACTTTTTATAAGTGTGACACTGAGACTTTGGAGCAATACAAATTGAAGATGGCTTTGCAAATAACAGAAAAATAAATTTTAAAAAAAAAAAGAAAAGAAAACACACCCAAATTAATGATGGTGACGACGACGTGATGGCAATATGAGACTGGGTCGAACATTTCGACCCAGTTCAAGACTGCAATCAATGTCTGCTTTTCTCAAAATAGATCAATCTTCTGTTGTCAGCTGCATGATACACTTAAGCTGAACAACTCTAAAATATATCCCCAGTGCAGAATTTTTTGATTTGCTTTAGATCGGTTTCAATCAAACTCCCAGCCTAGCTTAAAACATTCAACTTGCCAGCTGGGATTAAATTTAACCCTCTGGTTGTCAAAATGCCTGAATCTGCAGTGAGTTTACTGCAATCAGTCACGATTCAGCCTCATTAGGGCCTAAGAGTGTTGAACATCCAATTTCTCCTTGTAATTTCAAAGACTATTCAACCCCCCAGGTCATGAGAATTAAGATTTTTATCAGCCAAGGTGGATTTTTTTTCTGATCTTTTAAACAACCAACACTCCCTAACCACAGTGTGGGGGCAATTAAGAGAGGAGAATTGGTTCTTTGATTCAATTTATCAGTGGACATATATGTATTCGAGACTTCAAATGGCCATGAGGTTCCATTGGTGGGAACAATTAATTTAGAACTTATTAATAATTATAATAATAATCAACCCTAACACTCATGAATGCAGTTCATTAAGAACTTTCAAACTATTTAAACTGACTACTGAACTCAACTAACCTTCCAGTCCAGTTGATCATGCAAGCAGTGGGTCCATCTCACCCAGAAGGCACGTAGCCCTGGTGGCCTGCTTCTCGCGGCATGAATGCACCCCAGTCAGTCAGTGCTGAGTTGACGGCTTGACAGAAATAAATCCTTGTCAGAGGCTGACATCTGTCAGGCTGCAGACAGTCACAAGCAAAGCAAAACATCAAATCTGATTCTCATTAATGACTTTTTATAAGTGTGACACTGAGACTTTGGAGCAATACAAATTGAAGATGGCTTTGCAAATAACAGAAAAATAAATTTTAAAAAAAAAAAGAAAAGAAAACACACCCAAATTAATGATGGTGACGACGACGTGATGGCAATATGAGACTGGGTCGAACATTTCGACCCAGTTCAAGACTGCAATCAATGTCTGCTTTTCTCAAAATAGATCAATCTTCTGTTGTCAGCTGCATGATACACTTAAGCTGAACAACTCTAAAATATATCCCCAGTGCAGAATTTTTTGATTTGCTTTAGATCGGTTTCAATCAAACTCCCAGCCTAGCTTAAAACATTCAACTTGCCAGCTGGGATTAAATTTAACCCTCTGGTTGTCAAAATGCCTGAATCTGCAGTGAGTTTACTGCAATCAGTCACGATTCAGCCTCATTAGGGCCTAAGAGTGTTGAACATCCAATTTCTCCTTGTAATTTCAAAGACTATTCAACCCCCCAGGTCATGAGAATTAAGATTTTTATCAGCCAAGGTGGATTTTTTTTCTGATCTTTTAAACAACCAACACTCCCTAACCACAGTGTGGGGGCAATTAAGAGAGGAGAATTGGTTCTTTGATTCAATTTATCAGTGGACATATATGTATTCGAGACTTCAAATGGCCATGAGGTTCCATTGGTGGGAACAATTAATTTAGAACTTATTAATAATTATAATAATAATCAACCCTAACACTCATGAATGCAGTTCATTAAGAACTTTCAAACTATTTAAACTGACTACTGAACTCAACTAACCTTCCAGTCCAGTTGATCATGCAAGCAGTGGGTCCATCTCACCCAGAAGGCACGTAGCCCTGGTGGCCTGCTTCTCGCGGCATGAATGCACCCCAGTCAGTCAGTGCTGAGTTGACGGCTTGACAGAAATAAATCCTTGTCAGAGGCTGACATCTGTCAGGCTGCAGACAGTCACAAGCAAAGCAAAACATCAAATCTGATTCTCATTAATGACTTTTTATAAGTGTGACACTGAGACTTTGGAGCAATACAAATTGAAGATGGCTTTGCAAATAACAGAAAAATAAATTTTAAAAAAAAAAAGAAAAGAAAAC
>NW_028146368.1:12500-15345 GCF_977016875.1 Pavona decussata
TTGGCTTTGCTTTCGTCAGAGTCAAGGAAACACATTGAAAATGGAATCAGCATACAAGAAAACCTAGTTTGGGATAGGTTTTGTGCCTTCCGTGGTATTATAACCATAGAACTGCTCCTGAGGGGGGTAGGGTAGGCCCACCAAAAAGTGCACTTCTGGTTAGGTCGCTAATTTCTAAAATAAATGTGTCCCAACCAAGTTTTTTTGGACGCTCTTTCGAATGGCAACATTCCTGATTGAAAATGCCGACCTACCAAAATCCGCACTTTGCTTCCCCGTCCATATAGGGGTGAGTATTTGGCTTTGCCTTTGTCAGACTCAAGTAAAAGCATTTAAAATGGAGTCAGCATACAAGAAAACCTAGATTGGGATAGTTTTTCTGCCTACCGTGGGATCATAACCATAGAACTGCCCCTGAGGGAGGTAGGGTTAGGGTTAGCGTTAGGGTTAACGTTGGGGTTAGGATTGAAGACAGAAGATTGGTGATGTCAGGAGGACCTTCTTAAAACAAACAGAAATACACTTATTAGGGGACTAGGGCCAGTGGACTCAGAAATGTCTTTCGTAGCAGTCTCCTATAAGAGTATTTTTCTCTGATTTAGGTGACTCCTCCTCACACCACCATTTTTCTTAGTCGAAAGACCTCTTCACAGCACGACTTTCCTGATGGATTTCTATGTAACTGCTCGTGCTGAGAGGTGTGTCGAAAGTTGATCATGTTCCCGTAAAATCTGAGGTCTCCACTGTCTAGCGAGGTACTTACAGTGAATATAGTGAATTTTTCAAAAATTGGAGAATTCTGACTTTTGCGATGAATTTTAATGTAATTGGTCGTGCTGAGAGGCGTGTTAAAATTTGAACATGTTCCCGTAAAATCTGAGGTGAGAATTAGTGAGGTACTTACAGTGCGTATAGTGACAAATCTTTAAAAGCGTGAAATTATGGGATGTTGTGGCTTCAATGGGTTTTTAAGATGTCACCAGTCATTTGGCATGACTTACAAACGATTTGGCTGGTTGTGGGTTCGATTTTCAAAATTTCATTTTTTTCGCGTTTTTATTTTCTGTCTACCATATCATGCAGTCTCCTTATTAGCGTTTGGGGGTTATAGTGTGGGCAGGTTGGTCGCAAAGGTTCCGAGAGGAGCTGGCTAGTAAACCCTGTCCCTTATGTTCCACGGCGGCAAGGCGGAGAAATAGAGGGCAGAATTGACTAACGGGCAAGGAAAGTTGGGCTTGTAGCTTTCCTTTCGAAGGAGGGAAAAGATGATGCCCGAAAGCATTGTCACTGTAGTGGCAGGCAGAGTGTAGATGGAAGTTGTGTACGCTAGCCTTTGGCTAATGATAGAGACAAAAGAGCAGGAGGATATTTTCCTTCGCAGAAGCACTTTTCTTGCCTTCCTTCAGCTCGCTTGGCGAGTCTGACAGGTATGCCTGAACTGTGCACGGGTCCAGTTGTGAGAAAGACGTGGCAAACAAGACGGGGTTTCCCTTGACCGAGGGACCGTGTGGTCCGTTTGGCTCATGGGTTCCCCCCGTGGAGGCAAAATCTAAGAAAGCTTGCTCTCCCTCTGCGGAGGGGGGCCGCTTAGCAAGGAACTTCTGTTCCCTGCGGTGGATAGTTACCTGGTTGATCCTGCCAGTAGTCATATGCTTGTCTCAAAGATTAAGCCATGCATGTCTAAGTATAAGCACTTGTACTGTGAAACTGCGAATGGCTCATTAAATCAGTTATCGTTTATTTGATTGTACCATTACTACTTGGATAACCGTAGTAATTCTAGAGCTAATACATGCGAAAAGTCCCGACTTCTGGAAGGGATGTATTTATTAGATTAAAAACCAATGCGGGTTCTGCCCGGTCATTTGGTGATTCATAGTAACTGATCGAATCGCACGGCCTTGCGCTGGCGATGTTTCATTCAAATTTCTGCCCTATCAACTGTCGATGGTAAGGTAGTGGCTTACCATGGTTGCAACGGGTGACGGAGAATTAGGGTTCGATTCCGGAGAGGGAGCCTGAGAAACGGCTACCACATCCAAGGAAGGCAGCAGGCGCGCAAATTACCCAATCCTGACTCAGGGAGGTAGTGACAAGAAATAACAATACAGGGCTTTTACAAGTCTTGTAATTGGAATGAGTACAACTTAAATCCTTTAACGAGGATCCATTGGAGGACAAGTCTGGTGCCAGCACCCGCGGTAATTCCAGCTCCAATAGCGTATATTAAAGTTGTTGCAGTTAAAAAGCTCGTAGTTGGATTTCGGGATGGCTCGGCCGGTCTGCCGCAAGGTATGTTACTGGCCGGGCTGTTCTTCCTCGCAAAGACTGGGTGTGCTCTTAACTGAGTGTGCTCAGGATCTGCGACGTTTACTTTGAAAAAATTAGAGTGTTCAAAGCAAGCCAGCGCTTGAATACGTAAGCATGGAATAATGGAATAGGACTTTGGTTCTATTTTGTTGGTTTCTGGAACCGAAGTAATGATTAAGAGAGACAATTGGGGGCATTCGTATTTCGTTGTCAGAGGTGAAATTCTTGGATTTACGAAAGACGAACTACTGCGAAAGCATTTGCCAAGAGTGTTTTCATTAATCAAGAACGAAAGTTAGAGGATCGAAGACGATCAGATACCGTCCTAGTTCTAACCATAAACGATGCCAACTAGGGATCAGAGGGTGTTATTGGATGACCCCTTTGGCACCTTATGGGAAACCAAAGTTTTTGGGTTCCGGGGGAAGTATGGTTGCAAAGCTGAAACTTAAAGGAATTGACGGAAGGGCACCACCAGGAGTGGAGCCTGCGGCTTAATTTGACTCAACACGGGGAAACTCACCAGGTCCAGACA
>NW_028146371.1:5000-7500 GCF_977016875.1 Pavona decussata
TTAGGTCAACAATTTATAGCAAAAATGTGTTCCAGCCAAGTTCTTTTAGACGCTCTTTCGAATGGCAACATTCCCGATTGAAAATGGCGACCTACCAAAATCCGCACTTTGCTTCCCCGTCCATATAGAGGTGAGTATTTGACTTTGCTTCCGTCAGAGTCAAGGAAACACATTGAAAATGGAATCAGCATACAAGAAAACCTAGTTTGGGATAGGTTTTGTGCCTTCCGTGGTATTATAACCATAGAACTGCTCCTGAGGGGGGTAGGGTAGGCCCACCAAAAAGTGCACTTCTGGTTAGGTCGCTAATTTCTAAAATAAATGTGTCCCAACCAAGTTTTTTTGGACGCTCTTTCGAATGGCAACATTCCTGATTGAAAATGCCGACCTACCAAAATCCGCACTTTGCTTCCCCGTCCATATAGGGGTGAGTATTTGGCTTTGCTTTCGTCAGAGTCAAGGAAACACATTGAAAATGGAATCAGCATACAAGAAAACCTAGTTTGGGATAGGTTTTGTGCCTTCCGTGGTATTATAACCATAGAACTGCTCCTGAGGGGGGTAGGGTAGGCCCACCAAAAAGTGCACTTCTGGTTAGGTCGCTAATTTCTAAAATAAATGTGTCCCAACCAAGTTTTTTTGGACGCTCTTTCGAATGGCAACATTCCTGATTGAAAATGCCGACCTACCAAAATCCGCACTTTGCTTCCCCGTCCATATAGGGGTGAGTATTTGGCTTTGCCTTTGTCAGACTCAAGTAAAAGCATTTAAAATGGAGTCAGCATACAAGAAAACCTAGATTGGGATAGTTTTTCTGCCTACCGTGGGATCATAACCATAGAACTGCCCCTGAGGGAGGTAGGGTTAGGGTTAGCGTTAGGGTTAACGTTGGGGTTAGGATTGAAGACAGAAGATTGGTGATGTCAGGAGGACCTTCTTAAAACAAACAGAAATACACTTATTAGGGGACTAGGGCCAGTGGACTCAGAAATGTCTTTCGTAGCAGTCTCCTATAAGAGTATTTTTCTCTGATTTAGGTGACTCCTCCTCACACCACCATTTTTCTTAGTCGAAAGACCTCTTCACAGCACGACTTTCCTGATGGATTTCTATGTAACTGCTCGTGCTGAGAGGTGTGTCGAAAGTTGATCATGTTCCCGTAAAATCTGAGGTCTCCACTGTCTAGCGAGGTACTTACAGTGAATATAGTGAATTTTTCAAAAATTGGAGAATTCTGACTTTTGCGATGAATTTTAATGTAATTGGTCGTGCTGAGAGGCGTGTTAAAATTTGAACATGTTCCCGTAAAATCTGAGGTGAGAATTAGTGAGGTACTTACAGTGCGTATAGTGACAAATCTTTAAAAGCGTGAAATTATGGGATGTTGTGGCTTCAATGGGTTTTTAAGATGTCACCAGTCATTTGGCATGACTTACAAACGATTTGGCTGGTTGTGGGTTCGATTTTCAAAATTTCATTTTTTTCGCGTTTTTATTTTCTGTCTACCATATCATGCAGTCTCCTTATTAGCGTTTGGGGGTTATAGTGTGGGCAGGTTGGTCGCAAAGGTTCCGAGAGGAGCTGGCTAGTAAACCCTGTCCCTTATGTTCCACGGCGGCAAGGCGGAGAAATAGAGGGCAGAATTGACTAACGGGCAAGGAAAGTTAGGCTTGTAGCTTTCCTTTCGAAGGAGGGAAAAGATGATGCCCGAAAGCATTGTCACTGTAGTGGCAGGCAGAGTGTAGATGGAAGTTGTGTACGCTAGCCTTTGGCTAATGATAGAGACAAAAGAGCAGGAGGATATTTTCCTTCGCAGAAGCACTTTTCTTGCCTTCCTTCAGCTCGCTTGGCGAGTCTGACAGGTATGCCTGAACTGTGCACGGGTCCAGTTGTGAGAAAGACGTGGCAAACAAGACGGGGTTTCCCTTGACCGAGGGACCGTGTGGTCCGTTTGGCTCATGGGTTCCCCCCGTGGAGGCAAAATCTAAGAAAGCTTGCTCTCCCTCTGCGGAGGGGGGCCGCTTAGCAAGGAACTTCTGTTCCCTGCGGTGGATAGTTACCTGGTTGATCCTGCCAGTAGTCATATGCTTGTCTCAAAGATTAAGCCATGCATGTCTAAGTATAAGCACTTGTACTGTGAAACTGCGAATGGCTCATTAAATCAGTTATCGTTTATTTGATTGTACCATTACTACTTGGATAACCGTAGTAATTCTAGAGCTAATACATGCGAAAAGTCCCGACTTCTGGAAGGGATGTATTTATTAGATTAAAAACCAATGCGGGTTCTGCCCGGTCATTTGGTGATTCATAGTAACTGATCGAATCGCACGGCCTTGCGCTGGCGATGTTTCATTCAAATTTCTGCCCTATCAACTGTCGATGGTAAGGTAGTGGCTTACCATGGTTGCAACGGGTGACGGAGAATTAGGGTTCGATTCCGGAGAGGGAGCCTGAGAAACGGCTACCACATCCAAGGAAGGCAGCAGGCGCGCAAATT
>NW_028146371.1:10000-11030 GCF_977016875.1 Pavona decussata
AAGGTAGGTCTGTGCGTCCCTTCGGGGTCGCTCGGTCTGTTACAGCCCGGTTCTCCTCGCGGCTCGGGCCCGACCGAGGCGGTGCAGCGCATGCCTCTCGTAAGGCTAGGGTCCCGTCCCTCCGGCCGGTTGTCGAATGTGGTGGACTGCTTGCAGTGCTCCGCGATTGCTGCCGGTCGTTGGGGTGGTGATCTCGTACCATGCGCTTGGGATGTTGGCGGTCATATGGGTCCATCCGACCCGTCTTGAAACACGGACCAAGGAGTCTAACATGTGCGCGAGTCTTTGGGTGCTGGAAACCCCGAGGCGCAATGAAAGTGAAGCTGGTTTCGGCCAGTGAGGCGAGATCCCCGGTTCTGCCGGGGCGCATCGTCGACCGACCTATTCTACTCTTAGGAAGGTTTGAGTAAGAGCGTGTCTGTTGGGACCCGAAAGATGGTGAACTATGCCTGAATAGGGTGAAGCCAGAGGAAACTCTGGTGGAGGCTCGTAGCGATTCTGACGTGCAAATCGATCGTCAAATTTGGGTATAGGGGCGAAAGACTAATCGAACTGTCTAGTAGCTGGTTCCCTCCGAAGTTTCCCTCAGGATAGCTGGAACTCGGTGAAGCAGTTTTATCAGGTAAAGCGAATGATTAGAGGCCTTAGGGTTAAAACAACCTTAACCTATTCTCAAACTTTAAATTGGTAAGATGTCCGACTTGCTTAATTGAAGCCGGACTTGGAATGCGAGTGCCTAGTGGGCCATTTTTGGTAAGCAGAACTGGCGATGCGGGATGAACCGAACGCGGAGTTAAGGTGCCAAAGTCGACGCTCATCAGACCCCACAAAAGGTGTTGGTTGCTATAGACAGCAGGACGGTGGCCATGGAAGTCGGAACCCGCTAAGGAGTGTGTAACAACTCACCTGCCGAAGCAACTAGCCCTGAAAATGGATGGCGCTCAAGCGTCGCACCTATACTCCGCCGTCGAGGCGAGTGCGAAGCCCCGACGAGTAGGAGGGCGCGGTGGTCGTGACGCAGCCTTTGGCG
>NW_028146372.1:0-23711 GCF_977016875.1 Pavona decussata
CCTGCCTCCACACAATAGTCATTCACATTATGATAATTGGGCAGTGATAAGACTGAGAAGCTACTAAATATAATTGAAGTTGAAAAGTGGAGGGGCAAGTGCCCCCCTCTGCATTGATGGGGGGTCTGGCGTACTAGCGGTTGAGAACGTCCACAACTGTAAGAATACACCAGCAAAGATAATACAAACTTGCTAATCGATTTTTTTTCCTCAAGTGATATCTAGCTGGTTGGATAGCATCAGTGGTCAACCCTGCCTCCATACAATATTATAGCCATTCATATTATGATAATTGGGCAATGATAAGGCTGAGAAGCTACTAATTGAAGTTGAAAAGTGGAGGGCCGGGCAAGTGCCCCCCCTGCTCCTACCCCTCTGCATTGAGGGGGGGGGGGTCTGGCTTTTACACAGTACTGTTGAGAACGTCCACAACTGTAAGAATACACCAGCAAACATAATACAAATTTGCATGCTAATCAATTATTCATTTCCCCAAGTGATATTTAGCTGGTTGGATAGCCTCTGTCATCAGTGGTCAACCCTGCCTCGATCCATACAATCGCCATTCACATTATGATAATTAGGCAATGATAAGGCTGTAAAACTACTAACTGAAATATTGGACCTAGCAAGGCTAAGAACATTCATGATCATGCTTGCACACTTTCATCGTGTTGGTCGCACCCTCCATCGATCTCTAGCTGGTTCGTGCAGCTAGTAAGCGATCCTCTGATCAGCAATGCATCCATGCACCCAAAGGACCGTCGGGACCAGTTACCGCTGGGCTCACCAAGGTTGAATAGCTAGCTAGTAGCTAGGTCAAGTCAATAGGTTATTGTGCTAACAGGCTACTCACAGCCTAACACTTCACTGAAACACAACAGCATAGCAACGCAGCATTTTCACTAAATAAACACATTAGGTGACTTAAGCACTAAATATCAACACATCTACTCTGGCCTGCCGTTAATTAAGCCTTCTCTATTCACAACATTGATTCTGTAAACTAATGCTCTCTATATACTTTGCCTTTTAGCTATTCTGTTGCCATCCTCTGTCTCACGCTCTAGCTCCCTGGCAGGCAGCATCTGAGCTAGGACACATCACATTACCAGCTCTGCTAAAGTTAACGGTTGAGGTAGTCACATTAACTTTCAGCTCTTCAATGTGGCATGTGGTCTGGAAATCAATAAATCAGTGCTGAAAGATGTGCTGAGAATGAAACCGGAATGAGGAGGCAAAGTGGTCGTGAATAATGGTAATTAGTTACAAGTCTCTCCCTAGTAGCCAGATCACATGATTGTGTATGAAACGGAGATGATAGATACCCTCTGATCCATCAACCAATACATACACCCTGGACTGTGCTAGGCCATACCGTATATAGCCGGAAATTTTCGAGGATAATAATTTTCGCTGTTTTCGAGGATCCGGGTGAAACCGCAAAAATTGTTAGCTACCTCGAAAAAATACTTACCGTGTATATAATATCCCGGATCAAGGGCCTATCCTCGAAAATCAAAACGCGAAAAACTTCAAAATCATCAATCCGCGAAAATTGCTACCCTCCAAAATTTCTGGCTATACGGTAATTGTGTTATTATTGAAGATCAGAAGACAAAAGGCTAAATATTGTATAATTCCTGCACACGCATAGAATTGTGACGGGTGAGTAAATTAATTAGCTCCTCCCAGTTGATTAGGAGAAACAGGCGCTAGGATAGGTGACAATCTTGCAAACATTGTTGGTATGTTACCTTTAGACATGTCACTTGCTCTGTTGAGTTGGCAAGCTCCACTGGCTTGTAATCTTGGAAGTCGTGATCGAATAGCTAGGAAGGGAAAAGACACCTGTGAAACAATCACAGCTCGTCACGCTACAAAAAGTGTGTGACAATACTCCCATATCCATGAAATTCACCAATGATTAATGCAGTCATGACAATGTCCTCAATAGAACTAGCTAAGATCATACCACACCACTGCATGCAGTGTCCCAGTGGCCAGCGAGTGCTTAGCCAGAGTGGATGGTTGCCCCAGCTAGACACTAGCTGTGAATCCACCAACACCCAGCGGGTGGACACACATGCAGTATTTATCTCACAGTTCAGCAGAATTTTCCCAACTTGTGCTGCAACTATATAGCTGTATCCAAGAAGTCAGTCAAGCCAGCCAGTGACAATCATGTGAAGGGGGAGGCTAGGGGAGAGAGAAGCTGAGCATTTGGCTGAGACAGAATTCAGAGGCTCCTGTAAGGGGAGCATCTCCTCAAGTTCTTGCTGTACGTGCTTGGCTCATTTGTTTTGTTAACCACTCCAGAGCCCTGGGCTCATTGATACCTGTCGACATGTCAGTGTGAGATTTTGCAATTGATCAGCTGGCTAGCAATAGTTTCCGGTCTCCATAGCCGCTTCACAAGGAGCCATACGACCAACACCCCTTGGGCTATCACCCCACATACAGCACTTTGTACATGCTCCCGTTAGCTTTATACCCCATTCTATTCCACTTCATACTCAACCAAGCCTATAGGCCTGCTGCTTCCTACCCTCTCCATTGCCCAAGTAGATTTAATGTGTGCAGAGCAGGGAAGCACTGGCTGAAGTAGAAAGTGTGGCTACTACAAATGGATCACGGACTGGGTGTTGCTAGCAACGTACAATGGAGTGGAGGGGGGTCAATCAGCTAGCTACATCGTACCAACAAGAAAAAGTGGGGGGGGGGGGGCACGACCCACCTTATCTTAATTGTAGCAACGTCCCGACTACCTACCTACAGTCGTTAGACTTTTGTATGGTGCATCACATCTTGCATCAGACCCAGCCATCTAGCTCCAGACGGCAAGAAAGGGTCTAGTCTTTTCTGTACAGAAACATTTAAACGGTCCGTCCGTTGGCCATAGTCTGTTGCACTACCATAATATACCATGCATACTGATTACAGAGCAGGAAGCAATGTTACAAGATCACTTCCTTATCAGAGAAAACGAGATTATGATATATAAAAAAGTCTAGTTAATTAATCTGTCCAGTGTAGAACACTTAATTAAATTTCAACTGGAAATTGGCAACAAGACCACATGCAGAGAGAGTGTGTGTTTTTCATGAAATACAAACACAGACAGATGTGTCCAAGAGATCGAGATGTGCATAATAAAGTGACAAGCTGATTATTCTCTCCTTTCAAGTGCTCTGTACACATCATGGAAGCAAAATCGGCAAATTAGGTTCCCCACAACTGATGTACACGTGGTTTATTTAGAGTATGTTCGGTACACTTATTGCATCAACATTATTCGAGGCACTTGGATCATAGCTGCTATATGGTAAACCTAGAACAAATGGCTATACAATTATCGTGTATTTTATCATACTGCATCTTGTCTTAGTATGAGCGGAATACACGGCCTGCAGGCAAGTATAAAACCGCGGCTCCAGCGAAACGGTTCCATATCGAATTACTATATGATGTGACAGATGTCCAGCTCAGCAGGTTAACGTCACTTGAGAAAGAGAGCAAGTGATAAGGGTTCAATCAAATCTTTACTGCATGGAGGACTTAGTGATCATAGGGATTATAATAAAAGTTAATTACGACTAATATTGGTAATTAGCATTAAGGTTAAGCCCATTTACCGATCGGCAGACAGTAATCACGCAAACACTACCCTCTCTCTCTCTCTCTCTCTCTGAAAGTCCCATGATGTTCAAACATTCTGAGAAGAGCCGGAGCATCAACAGATGTCCTCTTCTGTGTTGAGTAGCTTTCTCTCCATCAGAGTGCTCTATACACGATATGGAAGTGAAATCGACACAAAGTGGGTATGTCGGATTCCCACGACAAATGTATCAGGATAAGTTTGTTCTATCCAACACTACCCAGGTAAAGTGAACTAATGAGCACGCACACAATGTTTCAGGTAGTCTACCCAAACATGACTGTATTGATTAGGGTAGTCATAATATTATTTAATTATGAAATACCTATAGAGCAATGTCAGACACCATCAGGTGGGGTACATGTGCACGGATCTTAATTAATTTGCTGCAGAGATTACGTCATTGCAATTTTGATTAGCTGCCACTATTACAGAGGTGTTCGTTTAATCTCCAAGTCCTCAGACAACGATTACTAGATCTAGCTATGATTCAAAACTAGTTTGAATACTGATGATCAAGCACACCAATGTATGAGCCTGCCGTATGCACTGGTTAATGACTATGTAGCTGGGGCATAGTAGACAGGACAATTATCATTCTGGATTTTCTCACAACTTTGATGGAACTCAGTGTTACTCCTATGCCCACAGTTCAAGTCTTAGTCTTACTTGAGTCGTAATATAATTATCTTACTAAGTACAATAGCCATGTAGAGCCGTGTGGAAGCGATCTTAGATTGTGCATTAATTTTCGTGCGCCATTCCTAATCAGCCAAGTGCTAAGCCATATGGCAGTGCAGTACTTTGAGTGAGTCTCCATCTACGATAATTATAGGCTGTTTGAAGGGTTAGCTACACACGAGAGCACATGGTGGTAGCAAGGGCTCAAGATCAGTGACAAAAATATCCTAACAGGGTGTAAACTTCAACACGCGTTCAGTGGCAACATGAAAGGCTTACCTGTATGCTTTGCTGAATTAACACACATGCTAAGTAACTAGAGTGCAATAAATGGCAGGAATTGTGCACTAAACAAAAATCTAGTGAGTTATTCACGCCAAGCTTTGATTGCCCAAGGCACAAGGGAAGTGCTGAAAACACCTGTCAGTGATAAACGCTGAAGTGGACCCTTTGTGAAATTATTAACTCCACATTACGTGTAGTTCACGACCGCATTGGGCGGTTAGTATGAGCGGAATACACGGCCTGCAGGCAAGTATAAAACCGCGGCTCCAGCGAAACGGTTCCATATCGAATTACTCATCGCGTCAGCTGATCCGGCAAATTAGTTGCAAACTTGTTCTCTTGCAAGCTACGAACACGACTTTTGGAGAGTTTCATCGCCAGCAAACTATGAGCAAATCAATGGCTGCTTTTTCAATTGAAGGACTCCTCGGTCTGGATCCCAAAGATGATCGTGCCAGCTCCCCTAACGACAAGACCGAGCAGCCAGCAGCTGCAAAGCAGGACAGCGGAGAGCCAAAGGAGGCTACAACAAACCCAGGCCAGTCGCATGCAACCACGGACGAGACCCACGAGGAGACCGAGACTGTCAGTGACGAGCGCACCGAACAAGTGACCGTCGAGCTGAAGACTGTGCACACGACTAGCGTCAAGCGAAGCTCAGGCTCCGGATCTCGCAAGAGGAAGAGGACCAGGCCAGCCGAAGACGTTGCCGAATCACCCGCAGGATCAGCTGGTAAGCCACTAAAGCGTAGCTAATTGTATTAGTGTAGTTGGCATGCAGCCTTTAAAGGTATATAACACACGACGACTCTTCAAAACAATTTGTATTTTTAATAATATGCTAGCATTGTACTCATCTCAAATTTCAATCTGTTTGCAGAAGAACATCCAACGTCCAGTGGACCCTCCACCAGCAAAGCTGCAGACCAAAGCAGTGGTTCTAAGCCACCCGCTAAGCGTCAGCGAACGGCATTCACCATGCTTCAACTGAAGTACCTGGAGTACGCCTTCCGAGCCTGTCCCTATCCAGACAGCCATGTCAGAGAGCAGATTGCAAGAGCAACCCAAATCAAAGAGGCCAAGATCCAGGTGTGGTTTCAGAATAGAAGAGCCAGGTTCCGCAAGAGGGAGAAGCCACTGGAGTCGCAGAATCAACCACCCTTAGCAGCAGCCATGGGACCGAGTACTTCTACACCTTCTCCATCCGCTTTATCTCAAGCTCAAGCTCAAGCGGCCATGATGCATGCATACCTCACAGCTGCTGCCGCTCTACAGGGTGCTAAACTGCCAGTGACTCCAACGAGCGTAGCAGCTCTCGGGTCTCTTCCACAGCCGCTTTACTACCCTCCTACCAACCCATTCCTCACCACCACCATGCCCACGATGCCCACAGCTCCAGGCACCTACCCTCCTCCTCCTCCTCCTCCTCCTCCTCCAGCTCCCTACGTGACTGCGCCCTACACCCCATCCACCTCTCTCTCTCCACTGGAGCTCATGGCGGCAGCTGCGCAGATACACGCAGCTAAACAGACGACCACTAGCTCTTAAGAAGCACAGGCTTGGAAGAAAGAACGGATGGAACAGTGAACAGTTACCCCTTTAGGCATCATACAACCGGACAACCAGTCTCACCAAAGTTAAAAAATGTATCATAATTAACATGTACAAGTACAAACAATTAGCACACATGCAGTTGCTTCACTTCTCTAGCAACATTGCTATGTAAAGACCTACTATGTACTCACATTATCACCACAAACTTCAGCACTCTACTTGATATATTTTGTATGCTTATAAACATCCAATGTCTAATGGTGTATGAAACTTTATATGAAAGACAATTCTGAATCCCTAGCTAGCTATACTGACAAAATAATAATTGTGCATTTGAGAAAATACACAACAATAAAATTAAATTAATTGGATGAGGTGTTGTCACCTAGATGACCCCGTTCTAGACAATCTAAGTCCCTCCCAGCACCCTCTGCATGGCAACAATAAGTAAACAATTAGTTAAATTGTAGAAAATACGGCTAAATCAATAGTAACAAAACAATTATTAAGTAGTGTAAAGGTACATCATGCACTTTTGCTAAATTTTGGCTGCAATTGAGTCCAGCGAAACTTTAATTACTGCCATATTATGTTACTATTCGATCTACTTTAGCCCATATCCTGTCAACTTACAACAGAAGTATCTCCAGTAGGTAGAGTCCAAGACCCGCTATCAACCACGTGTAGCTTGGGTTCAACTCCAGGTGCCAAAAGTGGCATACCTACACGAAAAGAAACAACTCTCTCTCTTTCTTGGTAATTGCTCGGACATTGCGTACAAGTATAGTAATGCAGAAAGCGTGTAGACCTGATTTTGACAGTCAGCTTATTTGTGTGCACTTCCCAGACTCAATGGCGATGGTTGATTGCAACGTCATGCAACGTATGTATGCTAGGGCATTATCGAAAGGGCAACTGGGTATTGCTCAAAATACCATAATCAACACATAGATTGTGGGTACTGAATTGCATCGCCGGCAAAACTTTCATACATCATGTATGAGAATGGTAGAAATCATACCTTAGAAAAGAAATTTTCACCATTAATTCTTATTGGCTTATTGACAAAGTACGCAAGTAAATGAGTATACAACCACCTCATGTTAGCCAGAAGTTTTTTTTTCTTTTCCGACTTTCTGTCTGGGAAAAACACAAAAGCAAGGGACTAGTATGCGTTCAACTCACGTCATAGAGAGGATTAGTGGTCAGAGATGAGAGGAGTTTGCAGTTGCCCGTGGTAACCGTCTGGGCGCCCACACACCAAGCATAGCTGAACATTAGCGGGCTGTCGACAAAGTACATATTTAAAGAGAGGTTGGACTCTTGGTACTTTCGAAACATCTCGATCGGGATAGACCAGTCGTCGTTGATCAGTTGTATCCTCTCATCTTTGAGCTCCTCGAACTTTGTCTCCTCGGTCTTTGTCGCCTGCACCATCCCAGGGTAGTTGTCGTACACCCACCTCCTTCTGTCTTTTGTCAACCACCAAACCTGCAAGTGTTTAGGCATACAGCTTTGTGTCCGACTTCTTCATACGCAACGGGGAAATCAAATGGAGGACTGAAGAAAGTATTTGAAATTAGTTCTCTCCATAACTCTACTAGTTTTCTCAAGTACTCTTTAAGTAAGCCACATTCCAAGCTCCTCTCACTTTCAAGAGACCCGAGGACAAGGCTATAATAATGTGTAAAGCATGGGTCCGTCAGGAGGGGCGTGAGGGACAGGGAGATCGAGGATCATCTCCTAGCTTCCAGACTACATGATGTAATCTAGAATACTGCCAAGAGTGAGCAGGAATATTGTCAACTAAGGACAGGTGAGCACGACAGTTTAGAGGAATTAAGGTTGCCTCCTCGATACTCCTCAGAGTAAAGGTTGATGTGGAGGGGCAGCTTTTCCGGGTATACTCAATTCGGTTATATATAGTTTAAGACCGACAGGAACAATTTTCATTTGTTCTCGAAGCTGGTGGAGTTTGAAAGCTTTTTATTGTGCATACAACTCCTCCCTAAACATATACCCTCACACTATATCCCTTAAAGCTATTGTGCCACGATATAAGGCTTAATTGCCATCGTGACTGCCCTAATTGCTACAAAATCCAATCAAGGTGGGGCATGAAATTCACGGTGCATGCGGCTAGTAACGACAGTATACGGGAATTTACTGATATGGTGTACATTGGAGTGTTGTTGGAGAGCATCGCGACGAGAATGGCCAGATGTACAATGGGGGGGTGGCCTGGCTGACCGCACTTGGAAAGCGGGCGACGAGTTAAGCTTACATTAGGAAAGGTTTGATAACCAAAGTAATTAGCGAAGAGTTGAAGTGTGTCCAGGAAAATAATGGAATTGGAAACAATCAGATAGGTTTTGATACAGCAATGTAACAGCAAGTGTTAAGAAGGCACTTTTCTTTCTACTTTCACGTCACGTAAGGACATAACAGTACTTACCATGGTTCAGCCATCTTGCCTGTACCTCTTAGCACGTCGCTTTCTCCTACTTTGTGTACGCCACGTTTATATTTTGCATTCGTCAACTTTTTGTACAAGCACGTCACAAAATGATGTAACTATAAATACAAAATGACATAACCATAAATTTACTACGTTGGCACATACTGTCTCTAACCGCACACAATCAAATCATTAGCAGATGATCAGTCCTTTAATGCAATGCCACATTTTGAGGAGGAGGGTGTGCCCCTACCACCTTTCTTTGTTGCAACAAAAAAACAACAATGAATTGTGTGTTTTCTTAAGAACCTAGCCTCGTTAACATAATTACCCCGTGTTTATAGTCGCCCACGTATTGGTCGTCTACCCGTCCGATGTGGCTAGACATGGATGGTTGCCTAGCAACCAACAAGCATGTTGCGGACGCCTGTGGCAGTAGTGAGGTATCACTGTGACATTGTGCACTTAATGTTCGACAGACGGCACCGCATGATGGGGTGATGGAGAGAGGAAGCCAGCAGCACGCTTAGAAGTTACATCACCACATCTACTCAGCGCAACACATAACATGGCCATACCTATTACGTGGTTAATAGACTCTAATGCACGTTCCAAGTAGATCTATGCCCGCGTGCACATTTGTGTATTAAAGATTAAGATTAACAACTAGCGCTCTTCCGAAACTAAGTTTTTCTTGCGTAAACAACTCGGTTGTAGTTTGCAAATTGTGTGGCAATTTGGCCAGGTGCTTTGAGCCTGTGTACGTACTCGTGGGACAAAGCACATGCACACCCTCAAGTCACTCTTGTTCATTGACGGTACTTCAGAAAACCAACTAGCACTTTAGAACAAAACCTCAGCTAGTTCTATGACAGATGTTATATAGCTGTTGTCAGTAGTGGTCTACTGACTATCACGCCATGCACTCTCTCTCTCTACCTCCCTTTCTCACCTCTTCTTTTCTTCCCTCCTTCTCCCTCTCTCACCTCCTCCTTCCTTCCCTTCTCTCTCTCTCTCTCTCTCTCTCTCTCTCTCTCTCTCTCTCTCTCTCTCTCTCTCTCTCTCTCTCTCTCTCTCTCTCTCTCTCTCTCTCTCTCTCTCTCCCTCCCTCCCTCCCTCCCTCTCTCCGTCCCTCCCTCTTATATCCCCCTTCTTCCCTCCTACATTTCTTCTGCCTAGCTCCTCCTCTCACTCTGACCTTGTCATGTTGAATTCCAGAAGTTGCAATACTTTTGAGGGTCAAGTTGATGTACATTCTGTGGTGGACATGGCCCACTGGGGGTTCCCTCAAATCAAAAATCACCATCTTCCCCCTCTTCTTGGCCAGCTCAAGGAACTGTTGAAAGGTGGGCAAGCACTGCTGAGAAAAGACATCCAGTTGGCTACGAGTTAAGGTAGTCTTTAGTACACCGTGCTCCTCCACTGCCTGCTCCTGTAGGACACCATGTTTACAGGTGGGTGTGAGTGGGTGTGTTAGGGGATGGAGTGGGGTGGGGCAAGTTAGTGGTCCGTAGGTACATCAAAGAACACATGTATGCAGTGGGCCTCCTATAACAGACCCTCCCACCAGAGGACAGCCTCTGATTAAAGGACAAAAGCCCCGCTCCAAAGTGTCCATTTATTTGGAGGCTCTACTGTACAGTGGAACCTCTCCATACAGACACCCCTGAAGTAAGGAGCCAGCCCCTCCTACTAGTCTCGAACCCAGACCTCTCTATTTCTATACATCCAGCACTGCGGAAATAGGAGGGGTCTGGGTTCGAGACTACCTCGCCTACTTAGGAAGAGGAAGAAAGGGTAGGAGGGGGCTGGCTAGTGAGACTGGATCCACCTCTAACCTTCACAAACCACTCTCCCACGTTGAGGTCCACGAGAGGACAGCTGCCATTGCTGTAGTACAGTAGCGACGCATTGGCAAGAGGATCAACCAGAGGACATTTTGACACTACGTCCGTCGTCCGTACAAGGTGAGGGTCGTGGAGAAGAAAGGGTACACCATCCATGCTGATCATGACATCCGTCTCAAGCCCAACAACCTCGGGGATTTTAACAGCTTCCTCGAAGGCAGCCATGGAGTTTTCGGGGGCCAAATCTAAGCACCCCCTGTGAGCTATTAGACCAGGTCTCTTGGGCAAACGGAGGTTTCCCTTCAAGAAGCACGGCTCACAGCCTTTCCTCATGACGATGCCGACAATGACCGAGAGACACACTGGAACGACAAAAATGACAATGAGTCGTTTGACAGCAGCTCGTACGGTTGGCTCCCACCAGCCCTTCACGATGGTCGAGTGCTCGGACGATCGTTTGTTGACCTTAAAATGACAAAAGAAGCAGAAATAGAGAAGAAGAAATGGCAGGCTGGCTAGGAAGAGGTGCTGAGTGGCGAACACGAAAGAGAGACGAGAGCCGGCGGTGACCATGATCCAGAGAGGGAGAGCTAACGAGAACAGCCATGCTATCTTTTGTCCAACGAAGACGAGGTAGGCGAACATTGAGGCGTTGTAGATGATTATCATGACGAAGATGACCTGGAAGGGAACGGTAATGAAGGTAATTGATTCCTTCTACACGACAAGTTTCATTAGTATTGTGTTCCTAACAGTGTACTATTCATTTCAGATCTACATGTGTGTGATGGAGACTAATTGCGCTGTGAATTGAGAGAGACAGTTACAATCGCGTGGAGTTACTGACAAGTTCAGTTTAGGGGGGCACTTTCCACAAATTATCTTGATGCATAGACTACAGAAGACTGTCCTGACTGTCAACTGCCCACTCTTGTATTTAGATACTTAAAACATATCTATGCTAATTTACATTCAGGAAAGTGAGCGTAAGCTAATTAATTAGTTTCAAAATAAAGGGCATATTATAATAACATCCCCTTACTACTCCAACTCCACTTGGATTTGCTCTCTCTCTCTCTCCCTTAATTCCTAGATGTCTCTAGATAATAGAAGGGGGGCAACCTCATGCACAACTTTGTGGAGACGATTTCCTATGAGGGAGGCAAATCAATTTCATGGGGGGCATAGGAGAGGAGGGGGGTAGGAGTATCCTCTAGTGCTCCTTTGAAATAAATCTCGAGTCTTCTTTTACAAGGGTTTAATGTATCACTCCATCAACAAACACTGTTGTATGTCAGCAAAGAAGACATCTGCCAGAGGTTTTGCAAATGTATACAAATTTCCTTACATTATTTGAATAATACTACCTGAGAAAGTCTCGTGAAGAAGCATCGATAGGCGAGCGATACTTTAGAGAGCAGATAGAGGAAGATGACAATGAGCGGACACCAGTTGTGGACAGCACCCAGGAATCCATAAACATCGTACACACGACGAAGTCGAAGCTTCATGAAGAAGTACCTGCGACAGAGGGAGGGAGGTACATTGTATATACGGTACCATAACAGTTTCTATGTACAATGCATGCTGGGAAATTTAGAAATTTATAAATGGGGGTGGGTGGGATTTTTCAGGATATTTGCTGCTAAAAGGCAATCCAAACAAACATGTATTATGTATGATAGCAATGGCAGAATTGCAGGCACCTGCGATATTTGAATTACAAAACATTAGGAGCTAGTTTCATACAAATACCTTCTACTAGAACTGGTAGATGCATTAGCACAGGTATTTACGTTTCAGGGATATTCTTGCAGTCGTTCCTACGTACAATGACTTATTCAGCCACTGTTCCAGTGAAAATAATTTCTCTCTGACTCTCAAATTTCACACAAAAATGAATATTTCTACATTATTTTGTAAGTGATAGCAGCAAACTGTGGTGGTATGTAAGCATCCATTAGCCTCGTCCCCAGGCCACTCCCAGTTTCTAATGTTCCACGCAAGAAACTGGGAGTGGCCTGGGGACGAGGCTAAGCATCCATAGCATCAGAGGATTACCTAGTCTATCTAGCTAGACCCTTCCCAGTGCTTGTATTCGCGTAGTACAAACGCTAGGAAGGGTCTAGCTAGATAGACTAAGAGTCACCCCATCACTTCCTCTATCACGCTACACTCAAAGTTGAGTGTCACTACATGTTCTTAATAGTGAAGGCTATGGCTAGGCGCCGCTGTGGCTATGCTTTTTGCACGGCTCAACAAATAGGAGTGCCTGATTAAAGGCACTACGACAGTTTCATCTCGAACTTGCCGCACACGATTACATATTTGAGCCATTTGAACACACCGCTACATAGCTGTGTGCGCCTAAGTGTCAATGTACTGCCCAGAACATCCCTAGCTCCTCCACTTGTAGAAGGTAGGGGTTCACAAAAAATCCGGTGCCCCCCCCCCCAGTCAAAATGTTTGATTAATATAATGGGGTGAAAATCAACAATGTACTAGCTTGATTCCAGCAAGATGAGTATTATACCAAATCCTGTGGATCAACTGTCGGCAATGGAAGATTGCGAAACAGACATGTACTACACTTTGAACATTGTCTAAAAATTGTACTATGATGGTTAAAAGGGTATACATTTTTTTTTGCAAGCCACGCCCCTCAATCTCAAGAGAAAGAAGGATCTGGTGACCATGCTTAATATTATGGAATTGTTCTGGTGATCAAATCTGATCTGTCATACTTCAACTCGTCCCCTCCCCCCTTTAGTCGGTCCCCCCGAACACCCATAGCGCTGTAGATAGTCCAAGGGGGACCATCCATAGTACTTTACACAGTCCCCCTAATCCATACTTGGTCCCCCTTACACTGGTGTTTTTATTTATACTGCTTGGTATAATATTATAATAATATTATATGCGCAAGAGTTAGAAGGCTAAATATAAAGTTGTGCGTGTTGTATATCTGTCTTCTTGTTCCTAGCTCCATAAAACTTATATATACCGTATAGCTAGAAAATTTCGAAGAGTAAAAATTTCGCGGATGGCCTATCATAAAGAATTTTGCAGGTAAAATTTTCGAGGATTGGCACGAACGACTTCCATACCCATAATGCTACTTAAATTTCGCAGTTTTCGAGGATTTTCGACGAACCTCGAAAATTTTACCCTCGAAAATTTTACTCCTCGAAAATTCTAGCTATACAGTATACTACGACAGAGGGGGGCCTAGGGCACCCTCATCAAAGAAATACTTGGATTTACATGTACTTTTCCGCTCATATCATTATAGCAACTTGTGTACAACTAACCTTTACACAACTAACCTTGACTGGTTGGTCACGCTGTATAATTACGGATCGCTTACGGTTCTATCTTTTACCGTATGAACTGATTGTGTAATCGCGCTCACGTTATTTTGCCTCCTAGGCTCTCCTGCTTTTCTGTGTGCAACATTGAAAAACTGGGAGTGGCCTGGGGACGAGGCTAAATCTACATGTATCTACAACGTTGTTTACACACTGCCAGTTGAAATAGCATCAAGTTCAAACTAGCATAGAAAAACTATGCTATTCCTTAACTATCACGATAACCTTGACCTTCTGTACCACATATCAGATTGTTACACTAATTACTTTTTAGCACTTTTAGCAATGGGGCAAACTTCAGGTAGCGTGTGTGTGTCTTAATTATTAACAGGGTTTTTTGGCTGATCTACCATGCATTAGAGTGCTTTCCCTGTATGTTTACATTTAGCATTTCTAGAGGTGGGGCCAACTTCAGTTTGAAGCAGCCCTTGCAAAAATTATCATCACCATCATCACTGACATACCAGTATTATATTAACTTGGAGCAACTCACACACATTTTATACAAAACACTGGCACATAGGAGTTGTGGGTATGCACTAAGGAATGTGACATTGTGGTCACTCTAACATGCACATGTACCATGCATGTACGTACCATTGTTTGTTGGTAGTTGCCTCCAGCTAGCTCTTACCAATGTAACAGAAGGTATATATACAGTGGAGCCTCCTATAATGGACCCTCCCACCAGAGGACAACCTCTATGTGAAGGACACTGGCTACGGCACCGATTGGGATCACTCTAGTACTTACTATAGTGATTCGAACCTCCCACCAGAGGACAGCCTCCAAATAAAGGACAAAATCTCGGCTCCCAAAGTGTCCTTTATTCGGAGGCTCCACTGCACTCCCTGTAGTCTATGCTCATGCTACAGGGCAGAGGGGGACCGAATGCAGCAAGCTCATTTGGTCCGGGAGGGGGGAATTACTTTGAACCCAGCAATGCTTTACCAATAGTATATTTTGCTAATCAGCCACAAGCTGTGATATTTTTTCCGAAAATTATTGCATTTTGCCCAAACAACTCGCTGTAGGCATGGTTACCAGACTCTCTTTCTCTCGAGATTGAAGGAAGGGGCTGGCTAGACTAGGGGGCTGGCACCTGGCTGGGCCATACATGTATTTTGACGGCTGCATTACGATACACTATCACTTATGCTTTGCCATAGTCATGCATATGTTCTGCACCGCTAGCCAACCTTGCCAGTTACGTAACCAGATGCCCATTCTGTGACAGGCGGCCGGATAACCAACCCATTATGTTAGCTAGCCAGACATGTAATATAACCATAAAACGCCCCATTACGTAACCGGGTATAGTCTATGTCAACCTGCTATGTAACAATACCATCCCGTTGCCCAAACTGGACAGGAGAAATCGCCCTAGGACCACGAGGATACTAAAGCATATGCAGTTATTTAGTGCAATTAAGCATGTGCCTGTCTGATCAGATTATGTATCAGGTAGATCAAGCAGTTGAAGCATATTCAGTTGACCCATGCATCCTTCTGTTCAGGGAACTAACTATCCTATCTGCGTAGCTTTGGTGAACTAGACTAGAGCACCTTTGCTTCCGACAGGAAAGACTCATCGATGTACTTTTTGAATGATTTCATGGTTCACAAAACTTTGCTACCTCTGCATCATAAGCCGTTAACAACAGAACATTATCATTGCGCATCGATGTGCGCGGTGACAAATATAATATATATAGTAGGCGTGTACTACCGTAAACGCAGAAATATTAGCGATACATTAAATTTGGCGATTTGGCAATCGAGCACAAAATCACCAAATTAAACACCACCAATATTAATGTTGCGCAAACGATCGTATGGCCATCCATGCCACAAGTGCCAAATTAAAAATTCGCCAATATTTAACGCCACCCGATTTCAGACAAAATCACCAAATTTTCTGCTCGCCAATATTTCTGCGTTTACAGTAGCACTGACAGCATCACTTAGTATAGTATTTGGGTATGGGCGATGACAACATTCTATCTGTCTTTAACGGCTTTCTATACATCAGACCTGAACTAGCATTCTCTAAAGCATGTGTGCTACAACGTTAACCCAGCCCCACCCACAAAAATACTTGTTAGCCCGGTTGTGTAGTGGGTCAGCTGGTTATGCAGTGGGCCATCCGGTTATACACAAGAGCAACGGTTGGGCAACATAATTATATACACTTCAATTGAAGGCGGTTTTGATTTCAAGGTTGGTACAAGATCTCTTATAACGGTAGTAGTAGCACTTAACACTACTTACCAGTTGAAAATTTCTGATATGTCCTTCTCCACTGATGCCATGACGACCCAGTAGAAGTACCACAGCAACGACGTTGCCAGGGCGACCACAAACAAAGTCTTTGTGTGACCATTACTACCGTTAGACAAGCTCGTTCCAATCATCATTTTTAATTTACGCATAACCGAGTTTGTTAAATCTGCTACCTATTGAATGAAGTTATTAATTGTTCCTGGAGGCAGTATCAACTGTAGGGAGGGAGTGGTGGTCGTCAGTATTGGTGGTGGTGGTGGCGGCTGGGGCAGGTGCTCTCAACCTACCCTTGAGCACTCCAGGATCCAGAAACAGGTATTGCATGAACGAGGGACCGTACCAGCCCACCGTGATACCCACCAAACCGAGCAACACTCTCTGGTAGCGAGGAAGATGAAGGTAGCTCTCCAGGAAACCCATGTACACAAAGCCAGTGTTATATGTCGTAGTCGGACCCCCTCTTTCTGCTGGTGTTCGACCCTTTACCAGCTTGGCGAGCCGACGGATCACTTTGAACCTTGACCCTGTGACCTCCATCGATCATCCAACGCATGCCGCGCACCTCAGGTGGTGGGCGGGGCTAGACCTACTCGCCCTCCAGCCTTCGCTGTGAGAAATTAGGAAGAAAGATAGTTAGCGTAGCTTCCCAGGCAGGCCAGCCATGACCACAAGACAGCCTTTGAAGAGAAAGATGAGCCAAGATGAAGAGGAGGACGAGAATGATATGAGACCGTCCACATCGAAGAAGGTAGTTAAAAATTATTCCAATTGATACAAGACAACCATCATAGATAAAATTATTTTATAGAAGACTGAAGATGAATAACAATGGAAGATAGTCGATTAGACATGATGATTATTTTGGATAAAATATCTTCAAGGCTATGGTAGTGAGTTCAATGGATTTCTGTGACTGTGGGGTCATAGAGCAGAGTTTAATACTCTGGAAAGATTGTACGTCGCGTACAATTTTGGCCTCCTTCCTAGACTTCAATTTTGGGAGGGATCTGCTAATTGCACCAAACTGATTTATTCTGAAGAGATTTCAGGAAAATTTCGGTTCTTTTCCTGTCGGTCTAGATCCAAAGTTTTCTTTTCACTGCATGGAGGGGGGTCACTCCAACTCACCACTAATTATTGATATTGTGTCTTGCTCTCTCTCCCACATTCTGTCTAAGGTCTGCCAAAAGGAAATGACAGAGACATCATCATGTTACCAGTCACGTCGATCGGCACTCGGAGAGCCCGCTCCTGCCTCTCATGACCTTCCCCCTCCACCACCGATCATGCGTCGTTCCAGTAAGCTGACTATTGAAGAGGCTCGAGCTGGAACGGAGGAACCGGTTCGAGTCTACGCTGATGGAGTGTTTGATCTCTTCCACTACGGACATGCCCTGGTGCTCAAGCAAGCGAAAAACATCTTTCCCAACACTTACCTAATTGTGGGAGGTATGATTCCACATGTCATGTACTGTAAGAAAACTCAGAGAAATTCTGTTAGCATAACTATATTCAGTGAATTATATTGTTACAAAGTATGGTCCATTGGCAAAATTTTCGACGAGTGAAGATCTATTCTTAGGTGGCTCTGTCTTTTGCTGAAATGGGATAGGTTTGTCTGAGCAGGCAGTGGAATATCCTTCGATGGGTTAGCTGTGGAATGTGAACCCACTAAACCGTCACGTACACATGAAAAGCTTGAGTAAAGTTACACCTTCACCTAGTAACCTAGGGAAATTCTAATGTACTTACTTAGACTAACTATCCTAATTCAGCAAAGGCAGAGCCACCTAGGTGCCTAGCCTTGAGAGCTAGGGTTGTAGGTTACATGTACATCCTCCTCCTTATCCTCCTCCTTATCCTAGGCTTGGAGCATAGATGTTTGTGAACATGCGTCTGACATGTAAGCAGAGGCAAATAGGTACTAAAGTATACAAATGTCTTGTACTTGACAACCTGCAAGCGACACTCGAACAAACTTTGGAAGTGTAGAAACGTTGATTCCTTGCTTTGAATTGTCTATGCTTTGTTTCTCTCTCCGACAACCGTTGTGAGGAATTGAAAGTGTGAGAAGTTCGTCTTAATTGTATTACATTGCATGAGTGTGTACCAACTGGGTAGCAGTTGACTGGCTTTGTCCTCCTTCACTTCCTGTAAGTGTTTCTCCAACACAGAATTAACTGGCTCTCTTGTATGTACACTAATAGCATACAGCTGCCTCACAACTACTTCATTTTCCTGTAACTAATTATTTATTAATTAGCTGTATAATGCATAATATTATTGTTTCACACTAAACCCAGTTACTAGCGATGCTCTGACACACAAGCTGAAGGGGAAGACGGTCTGCTCTGAGGAGGAGCGCTACGAGTCTGTGAAACACTGTCGTTACGTCGACGAAGTGCTGGAAGATGCTCCCTGGACTATCACTCCAGACTTTCTGGAAGAGCATCAGGTCTGTGGTGTGTATGTGTTATGGGTATTTGGGGAGGAGGAGAGGGGGTGGGGGGTAGGGTGTGAAGCTGACCTCCCCCCCAACAGATGAAACGTAACATGACAGATAACGTACGTATTTAATTTCTTACTACTTCAGAATACCACAAGTGTCTCGAGACTCCCCTACCTACATGTACATGTAGATAGCCTCGTTCCCTTCTAGAACATAATCAAAGGTCTATATAGTCACGAGAAGTTTGTAGTTCCCAAATTTGGTTGCAGCATTGCTTGCTTGCATTATAGTTCCACGTTCATACTACCGTAAAAGTTCTAATTACAATGCCGCTCTAATGTAAGCGCCACTTGGCATTGAGGCTCATTGTTTTCATTCTAATTATAGCGCTAACCACTAGTCAGAATTATTAAAAGTGGAACTTATAAATAGAACTTTGATGTGGTTTGGCTATACTATACTGGTGATAAACAGTGGATGCCACGACTGTTGATTCACCTTTCGCTTCGTAGAATAAGCTGCACTGCTATTTCCAGAAGGCTGCAACCAATTCTCGAGCTGAGAGTGGTCCATCCAGCAGCTCTGGATCTGCTCAACGTACCGGTAGTGGTTCTCTCAGTTCAATAACGATAGTATTTTCATTCTAATACTAAGCACCGCTCTAATATTTAGTTTTGAGTTGGTGCTTTAACGGTAACTCTGTTCTAGTCAACAGGCAAGTGCATAATATTATAGTCCCATGCACGTGCTGTTCTGGGATGTCATGATCATAAGTGTACCGTGGAACCCACATGCACTCACACACACACACACACACGTTTACATCCCTTGGTGTGTGTGTGTGTGAGTGTGACACCATGTGGATAATGTCATAGTATGGGCACATCGCTTGCTCCCTTACATGCATGCACACACACACACACACACACACACACACACACTGACACATACACATACACTAGATTGACTTCGTTGCCCACGATGACCTCCCCTACAACAGCGAGGGTGTTGAGGACATCTACAAACCCATCAAGGACATGGGAAAGTTTGTGGCCACGCAACGCACCCAAGGGATCTCCACGTCCGACATCATCGCAAGGATCGTACGAGACTATGACATGTACATTCGAAGGAACTTGGCACGTGGTTACTCGGCTAGAGATCTCAATGTTGGCTTCATGAAGGTAAAGTATTCACGTAAAACTAAGCTCACCCTGTGAAGGTTTTAGCTTTATGGTCTCTTCCAACTAATATCCCATCACAGGAATATCCATGAGTGTATTCTACTCACGTGATACCGTACAGCTAGAAATTTTCGGGGAGTAAAATTTCGCAGATGGTCTATCATAGAGAATTTCGAGGGTAAAATTTTCGAGGATTGGCACGAACGACTGCCATACCCATAATGCCTATTTAAATTTTCGAGGGTAAAATTTAGGAACCGCGAAATTTTTACTCCTCAAAAATTTCTAGCTATACGGTACTTATCATCACGTTCCTCAGGAGCAAGAGGTCCGACTTCGTAACAGTATGAGCAACCTCCGTCACCGTGTTGGAGGCAAACTAGAGGCCATGGGAGACAAGCTGGAAGCTGTGGAAGAGAAGTCTAAGGATCTCATTCACGGCTTTCTCGGTCTCTTCGGAAGAGATGGAAGGATTGTAAGTGAAAGATGTGTGATCTATTGTGATATTAAAAAAAACAACTCCAGCCCATTCATCATGTTCAGGAGCTGCAACAATGGACGACCTGAAAACTACAATCCTGCATGGTCCAAGTTTAAGACTTTGTGTCACGCAATATTCTAGTTAAATATCCCCTAGTCTGGCCAGCTATGCTTGCAATCTCCCAGATCCTGTCCTGGTTTTCAGTGTACAACAGTGAAAGACCGGAACGGGCCTGGGGGCAAACACGGCTATTATACGTGTATTAAGTATGTGAATATTAAACTGTCTTTCTCCAGAGCGAATTCTTTCATGGTCAGACTGAGAAGTTTAGGAGGGTATTCTCACCTCCCCCCATCAACGGCAATGGGGAGAGCTCCACCCACAATTCACCTCCGAACTCTCCGACAAGAGATACAGCCAGAAACGGTGATGCTTCATTAACGTCTGAGTGATACCGTCTTTTGCTCTATATAGCCTATTATCCCACAGTACTAAACTAGGCAGATTTACTAATACATTTTGTATATTGTTGGTGTTAATTTTTGTATTAAATTCTCACAAGTTCCTCATATCAAGTTATAAACCATGTTTGTACGTCGACTATATATAATTATACTATAATGATCATTAAACAGCAATTAAACTACGTGGTTATTACATGCAGTCATTGATAGGTTTATTACAAGTATTACCGTATAATATTATTGTTTGTTTTCCAAAGTGTAGCATGGAGTCGCCATTACAAAACCAGTACCATCCTTTCTCCATATTTGTCTACCTCTCGTACTGTGGGCCAGAGACCACACCCTTCGAGGTCATTGAAGAGGGGTAAAGGTAGCCAGAGCACACAAGTCCCCACAGCATTGCCGTTAAAGTCGACCTTGGCAATGGTGATCTGTTTTAAACACTCGTCCCTTATGGCAGCCTTAAAATCACAAGTGCTGTATTTGGCATCAATAACTATGATGTCGCCTCGTATATAAGGCAAATACTCCATGTCTACAAAAGTTTATAATACATTGTATAAACTTTACTTAACTAGAAAAACAATTTATCGAAGGATACACCTACCAGAGCGAAGATAATAGGACATCTTGAGATCTTTTGTATACTTTGACACTATATCAGCGGTTCCGTGTGCGACAATCAATAACTACTATAATATTGTACACCCTCGTATTAATGTATACCAGGGGCGGATGCAGAAAAAAAAATGGAGAGGTGGAGCTAGAGTGTGAGATGGCAATGGTGAGTGGAAGCACACAATATACCAAGCTAGGGGGTCTGGGGGCAAACCCCCCAGGAAAATTTTGAGATTTACAATCACTGACACTGCTTCTAGTGGCTCCTGAGCCCACAGTTATCTCACAAAAATGTTTGCTTTTCAATTGTAGATCTACACTAAGTTTTGCTATTCACTGTTAGTTGCTGACTGTTTTTGCACATGAAGCCTATTATGCTGGTGATGCAATACACATGACAATTTATAATAGTTTATGGAAAAGTAGATAAATTAGACTATTAGCTATTGCTAGCTGTGTGGATAAGACAGAGAGCAGCGTTTCTAACAGGGTTTATTAATATAAAGCTCAAGTATGTAACCGTATGTGATGGGACGGAGGCTACAGCACACTACGAGGTGGGAGTGGGGGCTTCATGATCAGTACACAATGTGTGTATATGTAGCTACTTAGTTTTAAGCTGGAGTGGGGCTATATAGAGCACTCCTAGCTCCCCCCTCCTAATACACACGAGGGTGTATGATACCATTGCATAATAAGATTTGAGTCAAACTTGTAGCTAATCCAGCCAATATCCATCTGCTGGATTATTTCTGCAAGGTTTATGTATTTTGTTGTCACATGCATGGTCACATGACTGGCCTCAGAGGAATACAACAGTTCGAGGACCATGTCCTTAGGGAATGGGGATTCGGGAATCCAACTCACTAGTAACCTTATTAGAGGAGCAACCCCTATAGCTATAGGTACTTTCCCTGGGAATTCCCCTCGCCATGTACAGCAGTAGTAATCAACCAGGCTTTAAAGGCATTGTGTCACGATACAAGGGCTATTTTTAGCAAATTAAACTGCCACGTCACGTACCACGCCTACTTGATTGAAAAAACGACCCTCTCTTTTCAATCAATGTCCGTAGTTCAAGGTTCACCAGCGCGACCAAAAAATAATGGCGAGGCTGGAAAACAACAGTTGTAGCTAGTTTTGCTAGCCAAACTCTTCATCGAGGAGGGCGCTTAGGCCAAGGAAGCACGGGAGAGCCTCGAAGATGTTTGAAAGAGCCTCAATCATCTATAACTGTGCCGATATCTGTAAGCGCTAGTTCACGGTTCTCCGTATAACAGGTCTAAGTATAGTCGTAATCTGCAGCGATCGCCGCTTATATCGTGACACAATGCCTTTAATGTAGTTGATCTAAACTTTATCTGGTGGTTCCGGCTGCAACAGCTAGTGAGATTGGATGCAATCTGGAGTGGTCACGTCACTCCTTGTGCATCCATGCAAGAGTATATCCATGTCGGATAGGAATAGCTATATATACAGACAAGGCCATGACAGGGTCTGCATTTCTTTAGAATCCTAGTACACGGTCCCTGGCTGTGACACCCTGAGCTAGGCTGGCATGTGAAGGTATAACCGTATCTCCCAAAAATAAGCCCCCTTATTTTCAGCAGTAAGCATGGTCCAGACAGGGGAGGGGGCTTATTTTCGAATAGTATATGCAGCAAAGGAAGAGGGGGCTTATTAAGAAATCCCTCTGCAAGACTTGAGGGTCTAAAGAGGGGAGGGGGGACTATTTTCGAAGGGGGGCTTATTTTCGGGAGAATACGGTACACTATGCAGACAAAAGATTCTAAACACAGGCTAGTAGCACAGTGTATATAGAGCAGTTAGCCTCTGTTGTCACCCCTAAAGTGAGCACGTGAAAGGGGAAAATGTAAAAGTAATCAGTTTAGTCGGGCATCATTAGCACAAATATTGCGGCCCGGATCTAAAGAATTAGGCATATGACAGATTACAATGTAGCTAGAAAGAGCATATCAAAAAGAGTAAAAACTGACTGTCCTTCTCTAGAAAACCAGAGAGATTCTGAAGGGAGGCTTGCATGTAAAAATTAATATCAAAAATTTTGCATTTTTTTGTGTCCTAGGATTACCTTTCAAGGGTACTGATTCCAGGAAAAATATTTGCAAAATCTATAAAATTTCCTGATACTTAAAAATGTGCATCGTTTTGCATGTTCTTTTAACACCGATCGATTGCATACGCACAATGCAATAGCGTAATGTTTGGAGATTTTCTGAACTCACTAATCCGCCAAACTAAAAATGATTTTACATTATGCTGATACTGTCACAAAATTTCCATCAATTTCGCCACCAGCTCTCGTTTCAGCAATTCATTTCTCCTGTGGTATATACTTGTAGGTATGTGACCCTTACTTT
>NW_028146373.1:0-2500 GCF_977016875.1 Pavona decussata
CTTTGTTCTAAGATTTGTATCACATCTTTTTTTTGACAAGGTCAAAAGTCCTCCTCACACCATGAAATATTTTTTAAGTCAAAGGTCCTCCTCACACCACAAAATATTTTCAAAGTCAAAAGTCCTCCTCACACAATTTAATATTTTGTAACTGAAAGGTCCACCACAAAACCCAATTCTTTTCTAAGTGAAAAGTCCTCAAAATTTTTAGAAAAACTCTTAGAAAAATTGTTTGGTATGAGAAGGACCTCGACTTCGAAAATTCTGTGGTGTGGGGAGGTCTTTTGACCTACCAAAAAAATTGGTGGTGTGAGGAGGACCTCTGACTTAGAATTAGGGTTTGAAATGGGGTTAGGGTTAGGGTTAGGGTAAGTGTTAGGGTTAGGAAAAAGGTTTAAATGATATTTGGAGAGGTTTTTCGGGTGTTTAGAGGCTATTTATGCTATGTAACGAGTATTTGCTTATATACTTGCTTATATACTTAGGTCAACAATTTATAGCAAAAATGTGTTCCAGCCAAGTTCTTTTAGACGCTCTTTCGAATGGCAACATTCCCGATTGAAAATGGCGACCTACCAAAATCCGCACTTTGCTTCCCCGTCCATATAGAGGTGAGTATTTGACTTTGCTTCCGTCAGAGTCAAGGAAACACATTGAAAATGGAATCAGCATACAAGAAAACCTAGTTTGGGATAGGTTTTGTGCCTTCCGTGGTATTATAACCATAGAACTGCTCCTGAGGGGGGTAGGGTAGGCCCACCAAAAAGTGCACTTCTGGTTAGGTCGCTAATTTCTAAAATAAATGTGTCCCAACCAAGTTTTTTTGGACGCTCTTTCGAATGGCAACATTCCTGATTGAAAATGCCGACCTACCAAAATCCGCACTTTGCTTCCCCGTCCATATAGGGGTGAGTATTTGGCTTTGCTTTCGTCAGAGTCAAGGAAACACATTGAAAATGGAATCAGCATACAAGAAAACCTAGTTTGGGATAGGTTTTGTGCCTTCCGTGGTATTATAACCATAGAACTGCTCCTGAGGGGGGTAGGGTAGGCCCACCAAAAAGTGCACTTCTGGTTAGGTCGCTAATTTCTAAAATAAATGTGTCCCAACCAAGTTTTTTTGGACGCTCTTTCGAATGGCAACATTCCTGATTGAAAATGCCGACCTACCAAAATCCGCACTTTGCTTCCCCGTCCATATAGGGGTGAGTATTTGGCTTTGCCTTTGTCAGACTCAAGTAAAAGCATTTAAAATGGAGTCAGCATACAAGAAAACCTAGATTGGGATAGTTTTTCTGCCTACCGTGGGATCATAACCATAGAACTGCCCCTGAGGGAGGTAGGGTTAGGGTTAGCGTTAGGGTTAACGTTGGGGTTAGGATTGAAGACAGAAGATTGGTGATGTCAGGAGGACCTTCTTAAAACAAACAGAAATACACTTATTAGGGGACTAGGGCCAGTGGACTCAGAAATGTCTTTCGTAGCAGTCTCCTATAAGAGTATTTTTCTCTGATTTAGGTGACTCCTCCTCACACCACCATTTTTCTTAGTCGAAAGACCTCTTCACAGCACGACTTTCCTGATGGATTTCTATGTAACTGCTCGTGCTGAGAGGTGTGTCGAAAGTTGATCATGTTCCCGTAAAATCTGAGGTCTCCACTGTCTAGCGAGGTACTTACAGTGAATATAGTGAATTTTTCAAAAATTGGAGAATTCTGACTTTTGCGATGAATTTTAATGTAATTGGTCGTGCTGAGAGGCGTGTTAAAATTTGAACATGTTCCCGTAAAATCTGAGGTGAGAATTAGTGAGGTACTTACAGTGCGTATAGTGACAAATCTTTAAAAGCGTGAAATTATGGGATGTTGTGGCTTCAATGGGTTTTTAAGATGTCACCAGTCATTTGGCATGACTTACAAACGATTTGGCTGGTTGTGGGTTCGATTTTCAAAATTTCATTTTTTTCGCGTTTTTATTTTCTGTCTACCATATCATGCAGTCTCCTTATTAGCGTTTGGGGGTTATAGTGTGGGCAGGTTGGTCGCAAAGGTTCCGAGAGGAGCTGGCTAGTAAACCCTGTCCCTTATGTTCCACGGCGGCAAGGCGGAGAAATAGAGGGCAGAATTGACTAACGGGCAAGGAAAGTTGGGCTTGTAGCTTTCCTTTCGAAGGAGGGAAAAGATGATGCCCGAAAGCATTGTCACTGTAGTGGCAGGCAGAGTGTAGATGGAAGTTGTGTACGCTAGCCTTTGGCTAATGATAGAGACAAAAGAGCAGGAGGATATTTTCCTTCGCAGAAGCACTTTTCTTGCCTTCCTTCAGCTCGCTTGGCGAGTCTGACAGGTATGCCTGAACTGTGCACGGGTCCAGTTGTGAGAAAGACGTGGCAAACAAGACGGGGTTTCCCTTGACCGAGGGACCGTGTGGTCCGTTTGGCTCATGGGTTCCCCCCGTGGAGGCAAAATCTAAGAAAGCTTGCTCTCCCTCTGCGGAGGGGGGC
>NW_028146373.1:17500-19329 GCF_977016875.1 Pavona decussata
ATGTAACGAGTATTTGCTTATATACTTGCTTATATACTTAGGTCAACAATTTATAGCAAAAATGTGTTCCAGCCAAGTTCTTTTAGACGCTCTTTCGAATGGCAACATTCCCGATTGAAAATGGCGACCTACCAAAATCCGCACTTTGCTTCCCCGTCCATATAGAGGTGAGTATTTGACTTTGCTTCCGTCAGAGTCAAGGAAACACATTGAAAATGGAATCAGCATACAAGAAAACCTAGTTTGGGATAGGTTTTGTGCCTTCCGTGGTATTATAACCATAGAACTGCTCCTGAGGGGGGTAGGGTAGGCCCACCAAAAAGTGCACTTCTGGTTAGGTCGCTAATTTCTAAAATAAATGTGTCCCAACCAAGTTTTTTTGGACGCTCTTTCGAATGGCAACATTCCTGATTGAAAATGCCGACCTACCAAAATCCGCACTTTGCTTCCCCGTCCATATAGGGGTGAGTATTTGGCTTTGCTTTCGTCAGAGTCAAGGAAACACATTGAAAATGGAATCAGCATACAAGAAAACCTAGTTTGGGATAGGTTTTGTGCCTTCCGTGGTATTATAACCATAGAACTGCTCCTGAGGGGGGTAGGGTAGGCCCACCAAAAAGTGCACTTCTGGTTAGGTCGCTAATTTCTAAAATAAATGTGTCCCAACCAAGTTTTTTTGGACGCTCTTTCGAATGGCAACATTCCTGATTGAAAATGCCGACCTACCAAAATCCGCACTTTGCTTCCCCGTCCATATAGGGGTGAGTATTTGGCTTTGCCTTTGTCAGACTCAAGTAAAAGCATTTAAAATGGAGTCAGCATACAAGAAAACCTAGATTGGGATAGTTTTTCTGCCTACCGTGGGATCATAACCATAGAACTGCCCCTGAGGGAGGTAGGGTTAGGGTTAGCGTTAGGGTTAACGTTGGGGTTAGGATTGAAGACAGAAGATTGGTGATGTCAGGAGGACCTTCTTAAAACAAACAGAAATACACTTATTAGGGGACTAGGGCCAGTGGACTCAGAAATGTCTTTCGTAGCAGTCTCCTATAAGAGTATTTTTCTCTGATTTAGGTGACTCCTCCTCACACCACCATTTTTCTTAGTCGAAAGACCTCTTCACAGCACGACTTTCCTGATGGATTTCTATGTAACTGCTCGTGCTGAGAGGTGTGTCGAAAGTTGATCATGTTCCCGTAAAATCTGAGGTCTCCACTGTCTAGCGAGGTACTTACAGTGAATATAGTGAATTTTTCAAAAATTGGAGAATTCTGACTTTTGCGATGAATTTTAATGTAATTGGTCGTGCTGAGAGGCGTGTTAAAATTTGAACATGTTCCCGTAAAATCTGAGGTGAGAATTAGTGAGGTACTTACAGTGCGTATAGTGACAAATCTTTAAAAGCGTGAAATTATGGGATGTTGTGGCTTCAATGGGTTTTTAAGATGTCACCAGTCATTTGGCATGACTTACAAACGATTTGGCTGGTTGTGGGTTCGATTTTCAAAATTTCATTTTTTTCGCGTTTTTATTTTCTGTCTACCATATCATGCAGTCTCCTTATTAGCGTTTGGGGGTTATAGTGTGGGCAGGTTGGTCGCAAAGGTTCCGAGAGGAGCTGGCTAGTAAACCCTGTCCCTTATGTTCCACGGCGGCAAGGCGGAGAAATAGAGGGCAGAATTGACTAACGGGCAAGGAAAGTTGGGCTTGTAGCTTTCCTTTCGAAGGAGGGAAAAAGATGATGCCCGAAAGCATTGTCACTGTAGTGGCAGGCAGAGTGTAGATGGAAGTTGTGTACGCTAGCCTTTGGCTAATGATAGAGACAAAAG
>NW_028146374.1:0-19893 GCF_977016875.1 Pavona decussata
CAACTATAAAAGCACTGTTGGCATCACTGCAGCTGACACAGTGGTCCAAGAGAGCACTGAACCCTGTACCTTCAACACAACCACCACACAAAGCACCTGCAAGTAATTTTATTGAGAGAAAAGTGACTGAAATTAAAAGATTGTGAAAATTTGTCAAAACTAGCTTAAAGTCAGGGACAGTGCAGTTGCTATGGCAACAAGAGTAGAGCTTCCAAACTGGCCACACTTTTCCTACCTGTTCTGTTACAATGGCATTGAGCATTGGGATCTCGAGGATCAAAGGTGTATGTACACGTTAGCACTCCAGAAGTATTTAGTGGAGAACACTGACAGTACAAACCAGGACAATCTACAGTCACTAGAAGATTGTCTACACCCATCTCTGGATCGACAGCCGTGCCCCAAAGGTGCTCCTGCATGGAATCAAGATATAAAGCTACTGACCTTTATTCAGAGTCTACAATAGAGCAACAAAGTTTACCTCTAAATTCACCCTCTGTCCATCACAGCTGATAATATCATCGTCAGCAGAGTCACATATACACTCACTAAAATCGCCCATCCCAAGCAATTTCCGTCCTAAAGTATTGGATATAGAGAAGTAAGCTGCCAAATTCTTTACACTATGTTATAGCTATTCTATTACTATAGCTATATATATACCTGGAGGGCAAAATCGTGAAGCAACGTTGAAAGCATCCATGATGGTCACAAACTTTCTATTTTCAGATATCAACTTTGCCACAGCAAGCTCTCTCCTTCCAATTCTTGAGTCTCTACGGATGCGGAGACTCACATCCAACACCGTGTTGGGACTAACTTCCATCAAATTCAGTGAGGAAGGGGTAAAACGATAAAGTTCTCCGTTCTAAATTAGTTCAATCAGATTAATTAAAGTAAACCAACAGAGCTAGAAAAGATAGATACATTGTATAGAGAGGGGACAGAAGAGAGAGGTCACTCTTACTTCATCCTGGGACCCATTCATAGTCACTATAGAGTCATCAGAGAGTGTGAACAATGCCGATGTAGCCATGCCCAGCTCATCTACAGCAAATGCACCCAAACTGAACATCTGGCCTGGAAAGGCTACAACCTGGAATATCAAATAAAACAATGATAATATTTGCTATATTATATTCATTCACGTATATCCAATGCATTATATATGCAGATACCTGTTCTTCTACTATCTTTAGTCTGAGTGCGGGTGTCTGGACAGAGTAGGACTGGTTGGTAGGCTCACTGACATGGCCACTGTTCACGTTAGGACTAGCCTCCCTGGATATATAGACAATCAACCAGCATCGCTAAAAATGGATTTCCTCAGAAGCCTACTCTATAAGGACACCCTTGAATTACACAAGGACAATCTTTTAGTCTCGGCACATTCTAGGATCCCAGCTTAAACTGTCTCTGAAGAGACAATACCTCATACACTTTTAGTTGTTCCCACGGGTGTGTGTAATATGGAGAGTCTCTGTATTATGTGGTCAGTTCTGAAGAGCCAAGCAACTTACGAAAAGTTAACAAAATTCCAATGAAATACTTGTGAGGTATTAAAGAAGGGAGTAGAGAGCTGTGTCCACGAGCAAAAATCAAGGTTATTCATAAACACAGCAGCTGCCACCATAGCTTGGTTGGAGGAAAAGACGATTGATGCCTGAAAAGAGAAACAAACAAAATATGTTACTGAGTTCTTCCCAGAGGCTCTCTGAACATGTAGTGGGAGGGTATGCCCAACTTTGATGTAATGCCTATATGTGAGTAATGTGATTACAACATCAATCCTCTATATTCATACTACAAGATCAAAAAGGAAGTGGTAATCAAAGTCTTTACAGTGCATCATCAGCAGCTGTGCACAAATAAAAGGATGTAACTTACATTCCAAATGTCAGGGGGTAGACGGTTATCCGAGTAAATCACAGAGCAAAGAGGGTTATACAACAAGCGGACGTAGTTGGTGTGAAGTGGAGGATTTTGGACGACAATAGCCGCACCTAGACTGAAGATTTGTGTAGATAATTGCTAATAGTTGCATGAGAATTTAGTTGCACTAACGTACGTTCCAGAGTTGTTGACGAAGGAGAGAGAGGCACCTTCCCTGAGCTCCATCTGTCCCAGAGAGGTAATGTAGAGAGCCCCTCCATCAAGAGAACCAGTGTTGGAGTTATTGGCAAAGAGAAGGTCACCATAGAGACGGACTACTGACCCCACAACAGCGAGGCTTGGTCCTTGGTTGAATGAAAACACATTGTTGCCACGGAAACTCAACGGAAAGTAGGCGGTGCTGACCACACCCCCTCCAACTACTGTGTTGTGAGTGAACTCGCTGTGTGGCATGGAAAAATTAATTCTAAAATTGAATTAATAGCTCTTCCAATAATAATATTAATAAACTGACCAATCAATGAATAGGAGCGGGTCTACTGATCGAGCAGACCTTGCCAAGAGGTAAAATGCGACACCAAATGCACCACCAACTTCAACTGCCGAGTTCTCATTAAACAAGCAATTCTTAAAGTGGGCAAATATTCCTAACTCTCCATCATCCAGTGCTGAGACGTTGATGGCTAAATAATATCATTAACGTTAGCTTTTTAAGTGCAGCTAGGAAATAATTAATTGTAGTACAGTTAGTTATGTTACTTATGAAAATTTCATGTTCAACAGTGTACTCGTTCTAATAATCAACTCACTGAGTGGTAAGAAGAAGACAGCACCACCGTAAGAAGCTTGATTGGAACGGAAAGTGCAGCACTCAACAAGAACCTGGTGAACTCTTCCAACCTGACCTTCTTGAAGAAAGGTGATCTGTAACCCCCCAGCCGTTGAAGGACTCACGTTACCAATAAACCTACACCCACAAACACACACATGCAAATTAATGACGCTAGTTTAATTTGGTGACTTTGTGCTCAAAATATCCAGCCTCGTCCAAAGTGATGGAAAGGGGTGTGGCCTTAAGAGGATGAGGACACAGAGCAGAAGCATACTGATGCAGGAGCAACTTACTTTGTTCTGTTGATGATGACTGTGTGATTAGAGAGTCCATCGAGCAGTACATAAAGGCCTCCACCTAGCGCCAGGGCAGCATTTTCAAGGAACAAGCAGTCCTCGACGAGAGCTCTCACGGAAGTAAGGTTAACGCTGAATATGAGTGCCACTCCCCCTCCCCTACCGGGAAACGTCTGATCAGCAATGACCCCACCACGAACAGCTTGAAGCTCGTTCTGTCTCGGGCCTCGTGAAGTAAGAGGCCTCATGGATGTGGCAAACGAATTTGAGCGAGTGGATCCTTGCTCTGTGGTGTTGTCCAGCTGAGAGTCAGAGGTCACCTCCGCACTGTTGTTATAAAAGAAGCAGTTAGAAATTACTACATACGGTGGTGGGGAGTTTTGGATGTAGGCTGCAGCAAAAGAGATTAGATTAAGAATAACACTTGCCAACTACCGCCAGCTGCAATGGTTGGTTCTAGTACACCATGAAAATGTTCATTCACAAAAAGCAGGCCACTCGCGATCGGTCGGTCTTACCAACAGAGAGAGCTCCAGCGTGGCCTCGGTAAGATTGAGATTTGAAAATGCGTGCAAAACCATTTCCAGAAAAGTTAGAAGTTCTAACTATAACAGTCGGACTGTTGAAGATGTCCAGAGCTCCTTGAATAAATCCACTGCAGGAGTACACAACCTTGAAATGTCTTTCCGGTACTGGTGTGCTGTATCTGCTTCTACTTACCTGAAGCTGCAGTCTTCCACGGCCATCAGTGAAATGAGCTCTGCTCCCAATATTCCCGTAGCACCAACAAACTGAATGTTCTTGAAGGCCACCAATTGAGATTCTCTAAACTGCAACACATATTTCGCTTCATCTATCTCTCCACCCACTGCCGACTCAAACTTAACCTGCACCACACAAACACACAAGGAGGAAACATATCAACCAAAAATTTCACAAATTTCTCAAATTTAGCCGCACATATGATTAAGTGTACCCACATCATCGGACTAACTGATCATTACCACTTGCACGACTTTGTAATGCTTGCATGCACACGTATGCACATGGGAGTAATAGGTCACATACCACAGGTGGTTGCCCAGCAACCATAGGAGGTGCAGCAGTAGATGACGGTGGTCGCGTTGTGGTTGATTCCGGAGGTATTTGGCCACCAGACTGCCTCTTACTTCTACCACCACCACTAGATCCACCAACAACTCCACGAAACACAATATTTGTTGAAATTACAACTCTCCTCTGGTCGCCAACTGGGAGCCCAGGGATGGTGTGCGCTGCCCCTGACTCCGTAGGGTATACATCCACTGCTACACAATTCTGCAGTGGATCAGCTCTCCGTGGAGGAGTGGTGTGGCCTGAAGCGATGCTCTCGACTACGTCCACTAGTCGATCGCACACCAAGTCGCTTAAACTGCGGTTGTTTTTCACCATCTCTCTGCAGTCCTGACCAGTGGACGGATCGACTGTGACGAGAGTACCACAGTTCACGCATTCGACTTCGCCTCCATTCGTTATGCAGTCTCCGATTCGCCGAGCGCTTGCAACAAAACTTGCTGCAAGCACAACATACACCACGTTGCGCAGGGACGTCAACAAGCAAGATGATAGAGATAACATTATTTATAATTACGGTATTAGAACTTTTTGCTGATACTATTAAATTTTTTGATGCACTTTTGGCGAGATACGCCCATTAGTTCGTAAGTTAAGTTTGGTACAGGGTCGACAGGCCAGCTAGCTCTACTTGGTCTCGTGCCCACAAACAACTCCCACATGCACGTACAGCAGTCTCTATCCAGATCTGGGGATGAGACTACAACTAGCTATCAGGTCTTATTCCCATATTTCGAATATCGCTCCCGTAACGCCCAAAGCCACGCCCAGGTTTGCACTCGCAACAGCGGCCGGCCATGATGGCTGGGTTTAGCAGTCTGCCAGAGAGTGTGAGTTCGTGTGCGAGCGGCGATTCTGAAGCAGCCCAAGTGAGAATTAAGATCCTTGACCAAAGCCTGAGCTGTCCTGTGTGTTTCGAGCGATTTCGTGACCCACGGCTGCTTGCCTGCAACCATTCCTTCTGTCGAGTATGTCTGGAAGACATCGTGAGGCGAAGACATGTCGATCCAGAGCACCCTATCGGTGAGTGAGATCTCCAGCAAGCTTCTATATACCTTTATTGACCCATGATAGCCCAAACGTCAAATTATATATATATATATATATTTGATCCTTCACAAAGCATCCCACCTAGATACTCGTGATGCTCTGGAATTTGTTGCATTCCAATTCAGTGGCTGTACATGATTTTATTAAACCATAGACTACACGTAGATCTACATGTACAGTTAAAAGCTGGAGTGACCCTAAATAGGATCTATTTGTTTTTTAATCATCTTTCTAGGTTCCGATGAACTCCATTGTCCCAAATGTCGTGTGGTGACCCGACTGCCTCGAGGTGGTGTCTTCTATCTTCCTATCAACTATGCCCTCAAAGACGTGGCTGAAGCTTTGGACGATGACATAGTGCAGTCGCCTCCGAGCTCCATGGGTCATCAGCCAACCAGGCAGATGTCTGGTATGAGAGCCTGCACTGTAGTCACAAGCCAGATTCAAATGAGTGCCACATTTATAGAGCATCTTCATTTATCCCATTGCTTGGTAACCACCAGCTGCTTCTAGTGTTGCTTCTGTGAAGTTGTTGTAACAGTCACTGGTGTCAGTTGGGGGTGGTTGATGATCAGCTCTGTCTGTCGCTGAGAGACAGGACTATTATGAATATCGAAAGCATAACAATGTGTATTCTGATAACAAGTATGTGTGTGTATAAAAAGTGAAAGCAGGTGTTCTGCACTGCCCGTACAAAGTTAGCATTTTCAAAACCTTGCGTGACTGTGTATGCTAGCAACAATAACAAAGAACATGTGTTCTTTCCACAACGTCTACGTGACAATCCAGTATACATGTGTTGTGTTTTGTGTGCAGTTGCTCCCAACTGTGAACTACACGACAAACCACTGGAGTACTACTGCAAGACCGATGACAAGCTTCTCTGTGGAGACTGCCTCGTTGAAGAGACACACAGGGGACATGATTTTGCCAAAGCCACCAAAGTTCTCGAAGAAGAGCTGGAGACACTGAAAGAGAACAGCTATGAACTTGCCGAGAGGATGCTACTAAAGATGACAGTTGCCGTTGACGACGTGAGGAATATGACAGAGGCAGTGAAGGAGAAAGGAGAGAGAACAAAACATCAAATACAACAACACTTCCAAGAAGTAAAGAAAGTGCTGCGTAAGCGAGAACAGGCTCTCCTGGAGACCACCGAGCAGATTGTGATGACAAAGGTAGCTGCTCTCAATAAACAAAAGGAGAAACTGGAAAAGTCAAAGCGTGAACTGGAAACACACGTAAGACATTGTTTGTCACATCAACTTTCTGTTCGTTCATCTTCTTTGAAATTGTTACTTTTTGTAGGTTGAGCGTTTGGATGGAATACTGAAGAACACCGAGGATGTCACGTTGCTTGCTAGAAAGAAGCAGGTCTCTTCAGAGGTATCTCGAGTTGTTGACAGAGCCCAGCTCAATGACAGAACACCGGTAGAGTCAACAAAAGATGGACCAGACTGGCACCTTCCTCCTGACCTTCTCTCTAATGCCATGAACTTTGGAGAAGTCTTCTGCAAGCCATGTCCCTCCAAGTTCTCAGCCACTGGAGAAGGACTAAAAAAAGCATTTGTAGGATTGGAGGCTCGGTTCACGGTTGAGGCTAGAGATCGCTATGGCCAGCGAAGCTATGTCAGTGGAACGAGAATCGATGTGATGATCAAGGGGTCGGACGAGCTCTCTGAGGTTGCCGTTCAAGTGGCAGAGAGAGACAAGGGAGAGTACGTCGTCACGTATGTACCGTCAGAAATTGGATATCACAGTATTACTGTCACGGCAGACGACAAGAGAATCTCGTCAAACCAGTTTCATGCGATTGTGTTTAAGAGTAAGGACTACCTTGCCCTAGGCCAGCCACAGTCTGTGCTCACAAAGCAACAGATTCGCTGTGAGCCGTCCATCTCTACCATGCGAGGTATAGCCACCCTTCCAAATGGTGACATCATCTTTACGGATGCTTTCTGTCTGCGAATCATCAACCCAACAACTGGACAGCTCTTACGAACCATTGGTGGCTATGGAAATGCACCTGGGGAGTTCATGCTGCCACTTGGTCTGGCTGTCAGCCCACAGGGGACCATTTTTGTGTCAGATTCCACAAATAACAGAATACAGAAATTTTCCAATAGTGGTCGGTTCCAACTTCTGTTTGGACCTCAAGGTCGTGGCGGGGGGCTCAACTCTCCTGAGGGAATTTCCCTTCTAGGAGAAGACAAGATATATGTCGCTGACCAGGGCAACAATCGTATTCAAGTTTTCTCACAAAGGAACGGTCGTCATAGCAACAGCTTTGGTCGCAAGGGTAGAGAGCCAGGTCAGTTCATGGAGCCTCGTGATGTCGCTGTGGACGCAAAGAACCACTGCGTTCTCGTCTCAGATACGGGCAATGCCAGGATCCAAGCCCTTAGCCTCGATGGGAAACCACTCCTCCACTTTGGAACTCGCGGTAGTGTTCGTCTCTCCTTCCCCTACTTCCTAGCCGTTGATGAAAATGGCTTCATCCTCATCACGGAGACAAAGACTCAAGTGGTAACCATACTCACCCCTCAGGGAAGCTTCGTTCGCTACCTTGGGTCACCTGGAGGAGATGTCCCTAGCTATTTCCGTACCCCCTATGGCGTTACCATCTCAAGAAAGGGACTCATTATGATCACTGACTCCACCATACCTTCTGTACTCATATTCTAGTCTATAATCACGTGTGTGTACTATAGAAAGAATTTCTGATTGTGTATACTCATACAGTAATGATTTTTTTGGTGTTTTTCATGTGCAGTTTTTCTTTTGTGTGTATATATAATTATCCCCCAGCTGCATCCATACAAGTGTACAGTTTGTACAAGTATTGTATATGATAGCAACTGTCCTTCACTCACAAGAATAGAACACTCGTCCAGTTGCTTCCTAGAGATTATGATTAGTCAAACCTGTCTCTATAGTAAGCTGTCTGTCTATTTCAAGTCCAGCGATGAGAGAACACGAACAGTTTTGACAGAGTCTGGTACTTAAATTTAGAATTTGAATGGGTTAAAAATAACATTTTGCTACAGATCATCTAACAGTGGTTCTCTGAGTTCATTGAGAACTGGCTCACTAATATCAGTACTGATCTTCCGCTGACCGTCACCTGCCACACCCCCATCAACATCGGTTGCACCCACCTCCAATGGACCAGCATCACCTAGACAGAGAGGAAGTGGGAGGGAGGGAGAGGAAGAGAGATGGAGAGGGAGAGAGAGAAAGGCAAACGGGGAAGGGGGAGAGTCAGTGTAAAGATGATTTTAAACCTTATTGGGGCAATTATCTACTTCCTAGAGAGGTCACCTTGGATCGTAGTCGACTCTTTCACCTCTTCTTCGAGGAACTGGGTAATGGACTTCCTCCAACTGGCAAACTTCGCCATCAATGAGCTAAAAGACGCTTCGACTTTCACTATTTTCCACCTCTTCAGTGCAAATGACCTGAAGTGTGTGAGCAAGCGAGTTCACTGATTACTACCTAGCTTCTGTGTTAGAGGCTCACCATCCAGCAATGGCCATCTTCCTGGCAAGTCTGAAAGCAATAAAGGCAATGCCATAGACAAAGGGGAATGCAATGAACCCAGCTGAAACGATGGGTCCGATGTAGAGGTCATTATTGTCGAGGATGCAGACGGTAGCGCCAAAGAGAGAGAGGAGAACGAGCATCTCCATCACATTGATGTGGTACTTCTTGTATGGCTTCACAAAGCACAGCACACAGAGACAGAATAGTATCAAGAGACAGTGGATGAGCTGAACGGAGAAAGGTGTGTGTGTTTACAGTGAGATGTTGAGAAGGAAGAGCACAAAAAAAAAACAGATGGACCTAGAAAATTAAAAGTGAATTTATTTCAGCTCATACCAGCACTACTGAGCGTGTAGTGACAGAGATGAAGAGATTAGCTCCAACGAAAAGCACTCTCCTCCAAATGTCCCACACACTGTACCACAAGTAGGAACGCTCCTCCTTCAAACCATGAGTCAGAGCATTCGAAAACTGAATGGCTTTCTGAAAGAAACACCAATCAGCAATGATAGTGACATACACAGCAAAGGACGAGAGAGAGAGAGGGGGGGGAGGGAGAGACTCAAACAGAGAGAGAGAGAGAGAGGGGGGGAAGGAGAAATGTGATCATACTGCAGTTGGTCTGTATATGTTGACGAGAGCATAGAGTGGCAGGACAATCACCAAGGCAACGAGTAGGACACTACCAACAACCAACATGATGATGAATGGGAATTGATAACAGTTGAGTGTTCCTTGGTAAAGAAAGACCTGTGAGGAAGACAAGAAAGAGAAGGGCACATGGTGAAAGAGGTCTGGTACGTACGTGGTGACATGCAAAGACCACAGCCACCATTAGCTACAATGTATGTCCTTACACTCTCTCCGTCCACCTTGGTGCAGCTCATGAACGTGAAACTAGTGTCCACAAAATATTTGTAAATGAACAGAAAAAGAAAGTAGAATCCATGGAAGCCATATCTCTCCCTGTGGCTCAGCATACGACTGCGGTTAGCACTGAAAACAGACAAAAAATAATATATCTTATCAAATGACAACATTATGGTCTGACATAGTTCTCGTAATTAAAGCTTCCGTAAGGAATACTTAAAAGGTAATGTTCAAGTCGGAGTTAAAAGCCACTTCAAAGCTTTCAAGCTCCGCCCAATGAAAGATCAGGCTCACTAAAAGGCCCTTAGTAAACTTAGGGAGACTAGAGCAGTGACAATTATGATCAACTCACGATAAGGAGTAGAGGACGGCAGTGAGGGTGGCAATGATTGGAGGAAAGAAACCAAGAAAAGCTGTGGCAAACGCTGAAACATTCTCATAGAAACAGACTGGAAAGGGCATAGCAAAGCCAAGCATGTTGATAAGAAAGTCAAGGAAGCTGATGGAGTTTCCATAGCTCTCATTTTGTATGATGTAAGGAGTGTTTCGATAGATCACGCCAATCACCTAGACACACAAGAAAAGAAAACAGTGTACATTCAACGTTGGAGGGTGGCCGGGGGAGGGGCCAGCGCATGAAGCTCAAGTAAGTCAAGAGACGATTTTCTGCTTCTTTTACAACCTAACATACACTGTATAGTGGGAAACTTTCGAAGGAGAGAACTCGCGAATCAATGAAATGCAAGATTTCACAGAGAAAAACTTTCACAGATTCACCATGCACAGACCGGATATTATGAGCAATAAATCAGCATGGGCCGACCACGATAGCCACGCCCCTTTCGTGGACAAAACTTTAACTAATGGTACAAAATCCAAAAGATTTGCAAAAGTGCGAAAGTTTTCTTTCTAGGAAGTTCCAACTGTACAGTAGCTCTCTGTGCAAGCACGAACTTACTTGAGCAAAGAAGATGACTCCTTTGAGTTCATTTGGGAGGGGAAAGTCAAAGTAGAGCACAGCAAGGGACCCAACCAACGTCACGATACAGATACCAAAAAACAGCACAATCCCATAAGGACCACAGTTACTACGGCAATACCGGAGGTCAAAGGTTGATCCGTATCCAGGGAGACAGTCTCCACAGAGTTTACCTGAGCACCACACACATCAACTTCAACAAACATTATTGCAATAATAATATGTACAGTAGTTACGATTATTACAGGGTTCTCTCCAGAATACTGCATAGCACTTAAACTTTGTGGGTCATAATTTTCGCTGTTTTTGCAAATACAGCAGCTTCCACGAAAATTATTCAATGAAAAATTTCAACACCCATCCATGCATACCAGCGAGGTGAATGGAACCTCAAGATTCATTCAAGGAAACCTTTGCATAAAGCTATCCGTGAAATTTAAGACCCACGAAATTAAAGCGCTATATGGTAAAAGTGATTGAAATTAAGGGACTCTCTAGGGAGAGATAGAGCTGTCTCACCTTCCCTTCCATCAGCACACTGATCATTGGGAGCGTTGTACTTGAACAGACAACCAGGCAGTGTACCAAGCCGAGTGCAGTTGAGAAAACCAGGCAGAGTGTTTGCTGTAAAGACGTCACCATCTTCTCTCACTCCAACCCAGAGACCATCCTGTAGAGGGTGAAGTACAATGTGTTTCAGAGCTGCCCAGCCTTGTCCCCAGGCAAATCCGAACCCTCTCAACTGAAAAGTTTGGTAGGAATGTGTCCGGGGGGCGGGGCAGGGGGAGGGTGGGGCTAACTGGTACAGCTCCCAGCAGCATGCACAAGAAGAGGACTCACTCTGGTGTAGAAGTATCTATTGATAGAATCACAGCGCACGATCTCTCTTCGATAGCCCATACAGGTACACTGCCCTGTACTGTTGCTGAACTCATAGCCCGGGTGGCAGGCTGTGGACAGATTCAGCTTTACTTCACTCGTCACGGACTAAAATTTATCAAAAGAGTCGATAGAAACATTCGTTAACAAGAACAGGGTTGATGGATTTTACCAAGCTTTGGAGCAAAGAGAACTTTGCAGTTATCTCCTCATCAGAGCCATTCTCAAATTGAAGACCAGCTTTTTCTGCCAGTGAATACTTGTCAGGAACGTTATAGACATAACGCGAGTTATTGCTAGTCAGAGAACCAAGAGGCTAGAGGGGAAGGGAGAGAACAATTGATGTAAAATGGTCAAAGTAGTGCGTACTAGGTGACTGTGTGTCAGAGACCGAAACAGACCTGTGGCTCCAGAGGTGCCATCACTGACCAAACAGCTTCTCTGAAGTTGCCAATCTCATCGGCGGAGCTCAGCTGAAAGGGAACTTTCTCCCCAAAGGCAACCGTTGATTTCGACGTGTTAAACTGCATACGGAGAAGAAGGTCAACCATGAGAGCTAGTGATCAAATGAGAGGTTAGCTCACGTTAATCCTCGCTGAAAGATGAGAAGAATCAGTGGCTAGGTCATTGCTGACAACTTTGTTGCCAGATAGTCCTTGGATGGTGTTGTTTGTGAATCGGAATGGGCCCCTCTGATTCGGGGGGATCTCAAATATTGTGTAGTTTTCCGTAAGGTCCCCCAACCACTTACATCGGGACATATCGTTAGAGTAGATCCCAGCGCCGGCTAAAAAGGCTGTGTTATTCACAAACACCATACGAGCATCCTACAGTAGTGATATAGTAGACATTGAAAAAATACACTTCTATGGCATGGAATGACAGACACTGCTCTCTCTCCTGTTCTCTCTTTTCTACGGTGCCGGTGCAGTTAGAACGTTAGCTAACTAGACTACTGGAAGTTACCCATAGTGATGGCTGGATGTCGACTAGAGTGGTGTAGTAGCGGACGAAGCAGCCAGTGTTGAGAACAGAGAGGAGAAAGTCAGAGGAAGCGTACTCTACGTAGATCCCAGCACCAAGCTGACTCACAGCATTGTTGGAAAATGTAACACGTGAGCCGTTGTAAAGCAGTATCTGTGAACAATGTGTGTGATTGAGAGACGGTGAAGATGAGCAAGGCATGGCAGATCACAACATTCTGAATTAACTTTTGAGGGAAACAACTCGTGCACTCCTATAATAACATGGCTGAAAGCTTATCACAGCTGAAGGACCAGCCACGCCGGACGAAAAATTTTACAAGTAGCTATAAAAATCCGAGAACCCATCTCCCCCAAATGCTTCCCGCTATATTGTACATGTACCGTACCAGGCTCCTTCCAGACATGGCGACTCCTGCACCAAAGACGGCAGTGTTCCCATCGAACACCACACTTCCCTTCACATCCATACGAGAGCTCAATAGAGACACGCCCCCTCCACGATTGGAAATGAACGACGTGTTTCCATAAAAGGAAATAAGCACACGATAAGCTGTGATGGATGTTGTATCAGCACTGCCTCGGCCGCCGCTGTTTCCCTTGAACAAACTGTAAACAAAAATAAGGTCAATATAAACACCTAATTGAATATACAGTGGAACTCCCTATATTATGGACAGCACTGGGCCAGGCCGGGGTAAGGGACTCCCTATATATATGGACAGCACTGGGCCAGGCCAGGCCTGGGTAAGGGACTCCCTATATTATGGAGAGCACTGGGCCAGGCCAGGCCAGGCCAGCTGGGGTAAGAGGGTAAGGGACTCCCTATATAGACAGCAGTGGGCTAGGCCAGGCCAGGCTGGGGTAAGGGACTTGTTTTAACCTGTCATGTATCTCCAGAGGTATTCCTATCTGGTCAGAGTGAGTGAGAGAGTACGCTCCAAGTGCAGTTCCCTCGAAGAATGCTTCATTCCTTGTGAACCGGCATCTCTTGATGACAAGCTTATCTGTGATTCCTCCATCATTGACTTTTGCACTCACAGAAGTTGATAGAGAGATGGCTCCGCTAGCATTCGCCTTGTTGCCGGTAAAATTGGTATTGATAACTTTCAGTGTATTGAACTGTGATCCAGCTAGCAGATCCAGACCAAGCCCGCCTCCAGTGCACTTGGAGACTGTGCAAGAGTTGTTCTCAAACACACAATTTGAGACTACAAAAGTGTTATTTGATGCATTTCCTGCTAGCGAGAGGACCACGCCCCCTCCGTGTGCCTCGGCATAGTTGTCAACAAATGTTGAATTTATTACACACAGTTCACTATCTGAGCTGTGGAGCAGTCGAAGATTGACAGCTCCACCATGGCCGTAGGACTCGGAACGACGAACCAACGAGACATCGTTATCTGGACGAGCTCTGTTGTTGCGGAAGGTGGAGTTGACGAGCAGGAAAGTGGCAGGCATGTCCTTGATGTAGAATGAAACACCACCAGAAGTGGTTCTATTATCGACAAAGAAAATGTCCTGACCGCTTGAGAAGTAACATATGTCGTGAGTGATTACTGGATCGAGGAACTCGGGAAGGTTGTTTGCAAATGAGCAGCTGTCCAGGACGACCGTTGCGGTGTTGTGGACGAGCAAAGAAGGAGAGCGAGTGTCACGAAACACACACCCCTCGAAGTAGATGTTGTCTGAGAATGCAACGTACACAGCAGATGTGATCGGCCCGCAGCGAGTGAACGTTATTCCAGATATGTAGACATTAGTCGAGTTCCGAATCTGAAAATTCATGTAGTCACAGACTCTATCAGTGTCTCCGAACTCTCCACAGTTGAGCACTGTCTGCTCCGCTCCAGCTCCGAGTATGCTGACGTTGACCGAGTCGATGATCTGCTGGCTACCCGTGAGCACGTAAGTACCAGGGAGAAGACTAACCACAAGGTCCTTCACGTTAGAACGCAGCTCTGCGTCGTCGACTCCGTGCAAGGCGTAGTGGAGTGTTCTACAAGGAACGGATCCGTTCAGACAGGCCGAGCTGTTTTCGCCATGCTCCAAATCTACGCTGCGGCGGACGACTGCCGAGGATAAGATCCCTTCCACATCGATGACACTCTCTCTAGCGTTACTGTATGAACACGAAGAACTGTCAGCGGGGGACACAAAGAGAGGCAGAACAGAAGTGAGTAGTAAAGTTAAACACGCAACCAGATCCCTAGATCTTGGCATCGTCCATCAGCAAACAAGTTTTGGATGCAACTTTCCGAGATGCGTCACATGATCAAGTAGGCGGGGCTCATTTGCACCTGCGTGCTAGTCTCGTCCCCAGACCCCTAGCGAGCGCATTCATTTTAATTTTAGGGTCGAGCATTCATGCGATGAGAGATAATGATGCCGATATAATCCTGCTCTGATCATAATAATGTCAGATCAAAAAATGCAAGCAGCAGTTAGCTAGCTATCAGAGTTCAGCTTTCGGGTTGTCAGTTAGACACAGCATATTATCCTCTTCAGCTCAGGCTTCAGTGGGCACCTGCATGGCAGCAGTCCCAGCTCCACCCATTGTCCTCTCTTTGATCTGATGGTCTTGAAGAACGGCAACCGCCTCTTCCACTTTAGCCTTGAGACTCTCAGGAACTTCCAGCATGTGGAGAAGCTCAGAGTTGTCCATCTCCAGAAGCATACCTATACAAGAGGATGGAAAAATCCTCTATTACGCAATATACTGCAAACCATGAATCAGTATGTTAAAATTTTCCCAAATGTCTCCGTAGGATGCGAGCTTTAATCAAGTTTGTCTACATTAACAATGTGCGTCTTTCAATGTCTGCATAGCTTACCAGTGATCTTTCCAGAGAGGTCAGGGTGCATGGCAAAGATTTGCCTGTAGAGATGCTCTCCAATGATCTGTTTCTGTTGCTGTGGATCGGCTGCAGTGAGCATGCCCAGTAGATTCTCATTGGGTGTGGCTCCGGCAGTCGGCGCTCCAGGCTGGGCGGTGGGTGCACCAGCAGCTACACCAGCCACCGATGGAGGCTGATTACGAACAGTCTGGTTGAACTTCATCTAAACAGGAAAAAAGTTTCAGCAACATCAACAAGACATACTGTATCTTAGACAAACTCTCTTGAAACTATAAATCCCACACATTAACACTACCAATGCACCTAGATTGACAGTTCATATTCGGACTGACAAAGACAAAGCTACTAAATAAGTCTTCCCACTCTAGCCTATCAGCTGTTGGGAGTTAGTAGCGTGTTACCTGTTGGTTGTGGAGGTTTGGTTGTTGCTGCATGCCTCTCTGTCCTCCACCCATCCTCGGCTGAGGATTGCCGGCTCTAGCAACGTTAGACATTTGACCTCTGGGACCTCCCATCTGTCGACGGTTGGGGACAAATCCATAGGGACGGTGAACGGGTCCTCCCTGCCACGGACGGAAGTTGGCCATGGCTGGAGTGAAGTAAGCTCTCTGCCCTTGTGGTAGGCCAGCACCGTACATCAGGTTGGGTGGATAGACCTGCATCTGGTTCTGTAGAGACAAAACTACAATGACGATGGTTCACTAAACGAGTCCCATTCATGCTAAACAGAAACAATAGAACAAGTCAAAACAGTCTACTAGAAACGAGACACCTCTTCCAACAGGGTCTTCCAGGGCTCTAGGTTTGTGGGAAACTTCACCAAACTACCTACCCCTGAAATGAGGCCACCTTGCTACCGAGCTTTTAAGCCGATTGGATAAACAATGTCTGCTGAATATAGCCTTACAGGAGGCATCCTGTTGGTGATCCTCTGCATTCGTAGGGCAGCCAGGTGAGCCTGTCTCTCCTCCTTCCTCTGAGCCAGAGCAACATAGAGAGGCTTGCCAACGATGATGCGTCCATTCATCTCGGTGACAGCCTTTGTAGCTTCCTCAGGAGACGAGAAACAAACAAAACCAAATCCCTTCGAGTGTCCGCTCTCATCCGTCATCACCTTAGCACTGGTGATGTTACCAAACTTGGCAAACTCCTTCCTCAAACGCTCGTCATCCACAACATCCTCCAGATTCTTGACGTAGAGGTTCACCCCCTGAAACCTAAACAAGGAAAACATCGCAAGAAAACAGAATGACAAGCACAATACAACAGACACACATTCATACACTAATCGCAACAGGATGCAGAAACTGAAGGAGGATGTCGTACAAAGCATTAGCAAATCAACTAACTACAGAGCTACCTGTTGTAGCGTTCCATCTTCTCTGCTTCATACTTCCTGTGCAGTTCCATCTGTCGCTCTTTCTTCTTCTGAGCTCGATTGACGTAGATTGGTCGGCCATTTACTAGCTTCCCATTCATCTCTTCCACTGCCTGTAGACAGTATATCACAAACCACTCACTACAAATGACCAGGTCTCTTGTTTCAACAAAAGGGGGAAGGCAGGGAAATCTAGTTTCATATTGAAGGAGAGGCAAACACACAACTTTTTTTTTTGAAGGAGGGAATCGGTCCCTTGGAAAAGGGTAATAGCACCCCAGAAAAAAAAACTGAACACAAAATGAATCGGCTTACCTTTGATGCAGCTTCATGGTCATCGTAACTGACAAACCCAAAGCCCCTCCCCTTGCCTTTGTCGTCCTTCATCACCACGGCACTAACAATTTTGCCATACAAAGCAAACGTTTCGGTCAGTTGTTCGTCCGTAAACTCATCCCCAAAGTTCTTCACGAAAACGTTGGTGAATCGAGTATGGTGGCCGAGCTCCTTCATGCGCTCCTTTCGAGCAATGAACTTCCCAACATACCTACAACACGACATCATTACATTTCCTTGATGCAACATTACATCATAGCCAAGTACAACATTACATCATTCAACACAAACTTTCACTTTCTCCATAGACAAGGGAACTTACACTTTCTTGTCGTTCAGCAACATGCCGTTGACCTTGACGATGGCCATGTCTGCCGACTCTTGTGTCTCAAAGTGAACAAATCCATAACCTTTGGACTGACCCTCGTCGTCGAGCACCACCTTGCAGGAGAGGATGTTCCCAAAGGCACTAAACGTGTCGTAGAGAGCCTTGTTGTCGATTGACTTGTCAAGGTTCTTGATGAAGATGTTGCCAACGCCAGAGCGCCGGAGAGAGGGGTCACGCTGAGACCACATGATCCGCATCGGATTGTTTTTGACAGTGTCAAAGTTCATGGTGTCTAGAGCCCTCTCAGCTGTTTAACAAAAAATATACAAGATGTTAAAACTGGAGTAGTGTCAAGAAGGAATCCAACACTTACCATCAGCTGGTTGTTGAAAGTTGACGTAGGCATAGCCAAGCGAACGACGGGTCACCACATCACGGCAAACACGGATCGACAGTACAGGACCTGACGAAAAGAACGAGTACATGAATGGCGGATACCTTAATTCTAAATCATTCTATCAGAAACTTACCGGCAGTGCTGAACCTTTCAAACAGCATGGCCTCAGTTACGTCTGGGTGAAGGTCTCCCACGTAGAGTGAGGCGTTTGGGTAAGCTGGAGCGTTGTTCATGATTCTTCTTCAATGAGATGACTTGAACGAATAACACGTCTACGGAGATGGCGATATTTTTGGCTTTTGGGAGTTTTCTACTTTTTTTTGGTACGCTTTTTTGGTTTTCTACTTTTTTTGGAAATTTTTAAACTTTTGAGCACATTGACAGTGGCTTTGAAGCCCAACTAGTAGCTACACACGAGCACCGTGGTTTGAAGGACGACGCTTTTTGTGAGAAGTGAAAAGAAACGTGTTCGGGTCAGGAAGTTGTGCAATTCCCGCCTAGAAAGCACGTGAGCGAGAACATGTGACTAACCGCCCACGTTCAGCGCATGCGCATTATTATGCATCAAAGTTTGCCTGATCAAGACTAGTGTTAGTGTACGATAATACGATTCCAGCACGACTAAATATCAACAATGACATAAACTTCATGCATAGCGTCCGTATCAAAGACTTGCATGTTGGAGTAGGTTATTGCCTTCACCTCTGTACCCTACAGAAAAAAAACAGTCATCACATGAGAGGACAATGGTGTAGCTATCGAGCCCCCTTGGTACAGTGCAGAGAGCTTTAGGTGATTGAAACCGCATAATTTACCTGGGGGTGCTTCTTGAGGTCAAATGTCTCACCATAACTAAAATTAATCATTGTACATATTATGACTAAACTGAAATTCAATCAATTCTCAATCATAGGAACTTACCCTTCTGCTTTGATATTGAACGTATCTCTATTAAATTCAGTGATTTTAACTCTCTACAACGACATACAATAGCACGAAACTCACTATGACATCACTATTATAGTTAACAATAATGCAGTCAAATGAACCTTTGGTATAAAAAATGGATCAGCTGAAAATGTGAATAAAAATTCATCAAGAAAATGGAAGAGTAGTGATTCTAAATCGTCTCCTGTGTGGTGCGTGAATTGGTGTATAATTACAATGGGTCAGGAGGGTGGGGCAGATTAGCTAGTGCTCACCTTGAGCTGTGATCTCCACTGTCTGTGTTTCTTCAACAGTAGACAGATCTGTCATGTAACCAAACATTGCTACCGCAACCTAAATATATACCAAGAAACAGTCGTCCATATCAGAGTGAGTCATCACTACCTTTATACTCTATTACATCAGCTATCAGTTGTCAATTAAGACTGACCTGCTCATACGCTTCAGATAGATCATCACCCCCTTTAATCATAGCATACAACTGTCAAGGAAAACACTTTGACATCCACCACTGGGCATGTGTACAAAGCTACCTACTATGTATTCTTAATGAAGTTGGATACAGGCATGAAGTCTGCCAGCCATCAATGAGGGTACCACGTACACAGTTAACAATACATTTGAATATGTGAATGAGAGAGGTAAGGTTAGCGAACGGAATCAAACTTTTGAATCTACTCACTGTACATCGGCCGGGTGATCAAGATCTAGAAGACAGTCAGTGGCGTGCAGCGGGAAGACGTCAGCTACCAACAGATCCATTATCATGCTTAAGACTTACATTCATATTTCTTTCCAGGCAGGTTCTTTTCATCAGCTCTGCTCACTTCAGGAAGGTCGCACGGAGCAGAAAGAGGGGTAGCCATTGATGGGTATTTGGCTTGCAAGCCGGTACTGCACTGGTAGACGCCCACAACCTTACTCCATATAATGCGCATCAAACAATAGAGGTGAGCGTCAATTAGAAAGCAAAGTTTGCTATGATGGCGGCAGTTCTCGAGGTAGAACTAGAGTATAGAGGCGTATTGACTAGTTTAACTAACTTCAATTTAATTTCTATTGCAGGGCCACTTGCTAGGATTCGTACTTCGTCAGCAGTTAGTTCAAGAAGTTCGAAATGAGTACGAAAGCATTGTAGGTGGTATCCAGTCTCAAGAGCTTCTGCAAAAGTTACCCCTACCCCTGGATAATGAAGCAATCAAATGGCCAC
>NW_028146375.1:0-17478 GCF_977016875.1 Pavona decussata
CATGCAGCTGAAAAATGAATTGTTTGTCTGGTAGTACTAGCTATATAGCTACATACAATTATCATCATGTACTATGTTTCTATAGAGCTTTCAAGTGGCCAGTATAAATTAAATCCAAGAAACTGCAATTACATTTTCTGTCACAAATTAGATATACACAAACACTGTCAGGGAAGTTAGCTATAGCTAATATAATTATATAAAGCAAGCTCTATAAGATGAGATTGAGCATTGTTAGCAAAACTTTATTGAAATCATCATAAATATGTGCGCTGTGTTGAGTGAAAAAAAGTTCTAGATCGAGATACTCTACAGTTGTAGATGGGAGTGTTTTTCTGTTACAGCATAACCAATCTTAATAAGTTTTTTATATACAATGTCATTATAGCTAAATTGCCACACCTTTCCATGGCAGTATGGTATAAAAGCTATGGTAGTATAATGTATTGAGCTACATAGGATGGATATACCCAATCTATATCTGTGCCTATAAATCTATCCGGAAAGCTTGCTATAGTTATTTAATTATTCTAGTAGATGAAGGTCAAAGAACTGATAGTGAGAATTTCTGAGGTTAAACAAGACCAAATAGTGCAAGGCGCCGAATTTCGATCACCACCATAAGTCGACCACCATAGTATACGAATAGTGCACAAGAGTGAACGAGCGTGTGTGGAGAAGCACTTTGGTTATGTTTGAGCTATAGAGTTCTGAATCTATTGTCTATCCCAACACTTTGTTGCAGATCGCGCTGACCTTCACATACAACGATATGAGGTGAGAATTGGCAAGTAGTCGAAAATCTATATGTGCATGGGGTCGAAGTATGATCGCTTTGGACGATTTTTGACTGGTGAGTCTCCTCAGTTTTAGGCTTAGTGTAGCTTACTTCTTTGTTAGATTTTTATCTCTCAAGCGGTAGCTATAGACTCTAGATTCCTTGCTATATCTTACGAACTTTGTTGCAACTTGTGCCGATGTTCTAATAGACAGATACGAGGTAATCTTTGGTAAGGGGTCGATTAGTGGCGCCTTACTCTATCCATTGTAAACATAGTATAGATGATCGAGGATGAAAGCAATTACGATGAACCATGATCAAAAGACTTAGTATAGTGGGCACTTGTCAAGTGGTAAGAATATATACGTAGCCACAACAACTCCTGAGCATGCAGAGAGGAGCTATAATATTGTTATTACAAGGAGCTCAGTGAGCTCGCTTTGCTTGCTCACTCCTTATACTATGTGTGCAAAGAGAGCAATCCTTATCATATAAACTACAACCATATGCTGCAAAATGTGCTAGGTTAACCTACGAGTATATATATATATATACAGGAGCTTGTATATAGCTATAGCATGCAAAGAAACCTGTTGGTCGCCATGCATGCAGCTAAACTCACTGATCATCTCTTGTCTAAACTCAGCTCATCATAGCCTCATCTCCCAGGCACTCTTACAGTCATACAATGTCATTATCAATGTTGGCCAATAATTATAATAATATTATGCTAGTAGATCTTTTACACCGTAACAAATTGCATACTCAAATAGGGGTCAGCATGGTGCAGACGACTAATATGCAAGAGAAGCTCATTACAATACTCAAAGAGTGTGTTGAACCATACTCTTAACTGAAGAAAATCTAGGATACATATAGAGCAATTATTAGTTAGCTAGCTTCATCATGTAGCTAGCTACAGCATGTATAATATTGGTATTGGTATGAAGTCATAATATTATTATGTATAGCTATAATACTTCACAGTTTTGAGGCTAATGTGTTGCACGTCGCAAGCTGCTTAGTGAACAGCCAAGTCTGATCAAGCTACTTGGACTTACGTATGGTTACGATCAGATGGAAATAATAATAATGGATAATATAAAAAATTAATCTAACTGATAATAGTTCACATTTTGTAAAGCCATAATATTACCTCGCTCTCATCTAACTCTCAATGTTGCGTGCATGCTCACTAAAAGGAAGAGTCTGGTAAAATTTTTAACAATTCAGATCTAAGTCTCTGTTGTAACCTAAGATATTTTATTCTCTATCTTCCAGAAGCAATTCTCAATCATCAGTTTACTATAACTGCCCTCTAAGGCCTCCATCAGAGTGAGAGCTATGATGTTTTGAGTTGGGCGATCGTGGATTTGCCGTTCCAGTTCTAAATGTGCATGTAATTTAAGATGAGTAGAAGGATCGAGTGGAAAAGGTACGATCTACAAGCCAGTCTTAAGTAATGCTCGAATTTTAATTATGCCAGCAACTTAATTGGAAAAATATAGGGACTATAGCTAGCTGTGCAGGAAACAGAATAATGCAACCTCAACGTGCTGTGAAGACTATAGCTATATAGATACGAGAACACCCGTAGAGCACAAGAGTTTGCTTTTACTGAATTATTTTTATCGTCATAAAATGTTCCATTTATAATGTTACGAGATACCAGTTTGGTCTTTTTGGCAATTAATAAATATCAATATCCTGCAGAGACTATAAAGCTAGCTATATACAGCTGATGTTTAATATTCTTGAGCGAAGGCTTGCCCCGCATGATGTTTAGTACCTTTTTAGAAATGATATACACTGTTAACGAAAAGGTGTTATAGTAGTACCCGAGGGTATTATAAATATAAACATCCGTATGAGCACCCCCTTTGTGTAGGGTCGGTTGCCATGGAAACTTTTGATCTCCTTCTAAAAGAACAGCGTTTACTTTAAAGTAGCTTACGCTATTAGAACTTTGACACTGAATTAGTTTTTAGCATAAGATAAGCTATCATCCCATGCCAAAATATTGTATCTAGTCCAAAGTTTTGTTTAGCACCCTCTGGCACCCTCATGGGGTATTAAATATAAACATCTGCACAAGTACCCCATTTCTAACAGTGTAGGATCATTATAAGTTTCAACTTACCACAGTGACAATCTTTAACGCTATATGAAATCACATCTGATCCAAGACTGTTGCTTCTGACACATGTCCAATTTGCAATAAAAATGTTGAAAACCTGAGCTCTTACAATGTCTAAAGTGATGTCTGATGACAAGTTCCCGAGCATTGAACTACGTATGTCAGGGAATATATTGTCTAGAAGTAATGCTCCATTTCTCCAGCCACTTATAGGATTAATATTAAAAACACCGACCTTAAGAATAGGAAACTGTATAAAGAAATCTGTGTCTCGGATTTGCTCAAAACCATTTGTATAATAAACTGCTCGTTGTCCATTTCGGAACCAGGTGATATTTGGCAAAGGCGATGCTATAGGTACAGCCTCACGATCAATCGAACAATCCAATTTGAAGTACATTCCACCGCATGCAGATCTCGAGGTCACACAGATATTATCTGTAATGCAAATAGAAACCACGATCAGTCTATAACAAACATTGTAGGTATAATATTATTATGGGCAAGGTATTATTGTTATGTAGCTACACTGCATGTATAGATTTTAAAACTCTGATACCAGGAGAAGATAAGGGTTAGGAGTGTTGAACTATATACAGTAGTAAAGGTACAACTGCATGCATCTTGGAAACTTGACGTCACAGCTGTTATGATCATAGTGACATAGTTAGATGTGCACTACTCCAGGAGACTGGCTGCTATATAGTCAGAAATATACAGTGGAACCCCTCTAAGACGGATACCGACAGGCCATGACTGTGCTGTCCTTTATAGCATGGTGTCCTTTATACTGAGGGTTTTCTTCGGTTTGTCTCACTACTGTACTCTCTGCTGTCCAGAAAGGTTGAAGTGAATTGATAGCTTCAACAAGGCTCTTCATTTTGTGAAGATTAAACATTAAATGCATGGAACTTTACTATATATTATAGCTAGCTATAACTTTACTATATATTATAGCTAGCTATTAGCTATAATAGGGGCCTTTCCGTTCCTCAGATAGCTATGGAATAATGCATGGTTTAATGTCATGGGAGAGCTCCATACCTAAACAATATTCCAACTTCTCAAGTAGATGTTATTATCTCCCATTAAAATGCTAGCTATCATCTGCATTCACAAAGATTTACAAGTCAGAAAGCACACTTACAATATTCATCGCTTGAGTTTGAAAAGGCTCTTTTAGCTAGTTCAGCACATAGATACTGTATACTATGACGATCTCTAGCTAGGGGTACCCGCACGGGGGGGGGGGGGAGAGGGGCGAGGGAATAACAATAGATAGCAACCTATGGTCAAAAAGTCAACTTGCTTGCCTCTTCGACCCATCAGGCTATATAGTCAAAGTGTCCTAAATCAATCGGGATAGGACCAACTGAAGCTTATCCCTCATCTTTTCCACTCATTTGTAGGAGCGTTCTCTCTCTTTCCGCCTGTTCGTCACCTTTCCAGCTTGTAGCTACTGTACGAACTGTATAATTTGAACTTTACCCGGGTAAGCGGTAAACACGCCCACTTTTACCGTAATTTCGGCCGACAATAGATAGCCGACATTATAATATGGTGGTCGACATTCGATGACTTACGCTAGCTAGCTAGCTATTTACTCTTTACCGTACGCGATTTTTTTTATCTGACGTACCCTTTTCGTAGCCTCGTCCCCAGCCTCCCCGATCTTTGGGGACGAGGCTACCCTTTTCGAACTTGGTCAGTTTTCGAAACGTACATTTGACCTATTGCGCATGCGTGAACTCTATGACCCTAGCTAGCTGTCATACAGAGGTTGACGTCGTTGTTTAGGGAGAGCTCACTACATGGCTGGTCCATGGTTGATGTGCGTGTCCTTTCTATCCTGCTCTATGGTGGTGCTGAGAACTGGTGCATTTCATGGAGTTCATAAAGTGATAAACGTGCGCATTCCTGAGTGAAGCCAGTTGAAGGCTATGGTCCACCATGTATAATTTTTGGCAGGGCAGAGATCTGCTGGACTATATCTCATAAATGTAAGTCACAAAAGTTACAGCAAGAGAGAATAGTGTCGCTATTGCATGGTATGCTGGCTTTGTCAAGCAATACTCATGCTGTTGATGTTCTATTGTTACAATCTTTTGTATATATGTATCAACCGTCTCATATTTTGTATTAATAGTATTATTAGTAATAGAGTGCAAAATCATTGCAGTAATAATAATTATTGTTGAAGATGGTAAGTGGTGGACAATGCATGTACTATGCAATATGCAGCGGTCGAGAATAGGTAGAAGTCGCCGACATTCGATGAAATAGCGCTTGTCGAAATGAGCTTCTCAGTGGAAGAGGTATCAGACTTGCAGAATGGGAATATGATAGAAGTAAGGCGTACGTGGTAATAGTACTTGGAATGAGCGTTTGTTCTGTATCATCAGCATTTATAGTACGACAGTTATAGTGTTCGCACCGTTAGGTGGTCGACATTCAATGAGTTACACTAATATGCTACTTTTCAAAATAGAGTTGAGGAAGGTGAAGCTAGAAGTTAACTGGTTGATGTGACATCTGAATCAGATATGTTGATCCACAGCAGGTATATACAGTATACCAGCTACTGTAGCCATCTTGATCATTAATTTTTTGCATAGCCATCTTGACCTTTCTTGCACGTGTAGGAATCGGTGATGACCTTTACCATTTCATTGCCAGCCTTAGGCTTTCAACGACAATTTCTTATTTATCATCGACCTGAAAAAGTGGTCCAGCAAAAACCGGACCAACCGGACCGCTCCATGTGCAAGGGCACACATCGGCACTACCAGAGGATCTCCCTGGGTAGTACCTTCTTCAGAGTAGAGTACAACCCCATCCACTAATAGCTCAGTAGACTCACGGTAGATATTCATTAGAGTATAGAGCTAGTTGACAAGGCCAGGCAAAGATGTTCTATGTCATGAAGTGTGGCGTCCCTATTAAGCAAGTTGAAAGCATTACTGGCATCTACAAAAAGAACAGCATCGACGTAATCGTTTGAGAAAGCTTCTCTCACGACATGCACTTCAGCCGCAATCTGACCAGCACAAAGCTGTATTGATCCTGCAGCCTCCTGGAGATTGGCCTTAGCCACTGAAAGAACAGCCTTTGAAATGACTCTCCTGGCAGTCTCACAGATCCCTATTGGTCTGACTCCCGGACATTTATCCAGTGCAATCAGGCGACATGTTAGAAGGCCCTTTGGATCCACATAGGGTACACAAAGTCTTCTTGCTATAGAAGAGCAAGTAAGTGGAGAGGTCATCAGAGTCAGACTTGAAGGAAGTACAAAGTACAGGTCTCCTCTAGCAATGTGCATCAATCCCTGATGGTCTGACAGCTCCTTTGGTGCGAAGAGCAGCTGAACAGATGGTGTGCACATTTATCTGATCAAAAACAACAGAGTGGATCTGAAGTGCCTCAATGGCATCAAAAAGGGACAGCAACCAATGATGCTGACTTCAGGATGTCCAGCACAGTTTGCGATTCTGGGTCGCCCCCATTCTTGGAAGTGTTTGGTCTTGGAAGTCGATTCTATATGTGGTTCTTCCTTTCAAGCAGAAGGTTCTTCAGGTCCCCCTCAGACCTGGATTGTAAATGCCTTTCAAGACAGGAGGAGTGATCTTTTGGCATTGATTTATGGTGTGGTCTCTGTAGGAGAATTACAGACATCACAGCAACACCCTTCAGTGCAATGCATTCCAATGCTTATCCTTCAGCATAATATACTCTATAAAGTGTGCTCAACTCATAGCTACATATGTACCATATTACCATAAGAAACGGTGTGGTTCTTCACAACTTCTGAATATAACAAACTGTATGAATTCAGCTTTGAGAGTCCAGTGACCCCTAGACAGAGGATAGATTAGCCAGCGGAGTCAGAGACGGCAGTGAAGGTCTTGGTGGGCACTAATTGGAGAGCCAATTGCAGAAGTGGACGAAGAGGCATGAGAGGATGACAGTGAGGGGATAGGCTGTGAGTCGATCATTGGTGGAGACAACAACGCATGAGGGGACGACGGTGAAGGGATAAGCTGTGAGTCGATCATTGCACACGAGGGGAGGGTATGAGTCTATCATTGGTAGCGTAAGCGCTCATATGTCGACCACCTAATACGTTTTCTATTGTAAAACTTTCTGGATTTCTCATAAAATGGAAGTCACTTTCCTTGCTTTGCTTACCTGGCAGTTGTCAGTAGTCAGCTTCTTCTCCAGTCGTTCGATGTTGCGGCTACACGATCGATCGCCAGCCGACTTTTTTACCAAAGGTCGACTACCGCCCTCTAAACTCGAGCGTGCATACACACGACCATTACCGATTGTCGACCACTACCAACTTCAAAGTTGCCTAGCTCTGTATACAGAGTCCACCCAACATCAACTCTCATCCAGATACATTACTAGTATACCCCTAAATGTATATATATTTTATCAGGTCTTACAATTGTTTCACACAGGTTTTATAATCAAAAAACTCATAAAAACCATATATGGGAGCATGTTTGATAGAATAGAGATCCACAAATGCAACAAACAAACAAAGCACATTTACATGAATGTAGGCATTCTGCAGTAGTCCATAGATTACTCTTCATCTGTGCTACTCTCCAGTCATTTCTCACTATAGTGAAGGCTTCTATAGAGGTCATTACTGCCCTATAGCTTCAGAAATACACCACCTTTTTAGTAGAGCCATTTGCAGCTATCTGCAACAAATGCGCATAGCAACCACCACCATCAGTTTGGACATTTCACAGCAATGCCTAGTGAAATTGTTCAAAATTGTGTGCTCTAATGAACACAGCAGTTCTGTTCTGTTTTAACAAAAGTATTGGTCTATTTCATGGGGCTAGATTATAAGAATCAACTTACCATTCGTTTTGGCGGCATCTCCAAGACTCTGTAGAGCCTTTAGCGTTGTTTTCTTCAGTACTCCATGCCTATAACATTTGAAAGGGAATCTTACTAGCTTCTTTTGTTCTTTCTGAGCAAGATAGGGCACACATATGGGCTTGGTTGCTTGCTTCGTTCGACCACAGAGTCAGCTTTTAAACAATTTCATCGGAACATTAGTGCCCTTCATAGCAGCCTGCATAGCACGCCTCATCTGCACATCGGTCCATTTGCATGATCGTTTGGGTTGGTTGTCCACGCAATTCTGCCCTTTTAAAACCGACAGACGCCACTCTCTTCTCGGTTTCTTTACATTTGCTCACGCCATGTTTACATTTCTTGTATGCATGCACGCACGCGTATGTCCATAAATGAAATGGAATGTTTCGTCACGTGACTGGTCGACAATCGGAAGGTGGTGGTTGACAATAGGTACAGGTCAACAATTGAGCGCTTATGCAAGAGACGACGACGCCGCAGGTGAGATGCTGGAAGGTAGAGCGGAGGCAACTACTACTGGCTCAAGGACTGGAGAGGTGGGATTAGGAGCAATGTTCAGAAGTCTATAGCATGGCGATACATTTGGAACTTTTTGAATCGTCCGAAGTTGAGGGGTGTCCATAAAGCGGGATTCCACTGTGTAGCTACCTTTTGACCTTGCCAGATTGCTATTGCCATCAAACTGTATTATACATGCTTACAATTATACACTCACTTTCTGTATGTCTACCACTACATTCTGTTTCGTAATTATATGGGCTAGAATCACCTATAATAGTTATTGTGTTATTGAAAAATTGTGCATGGCAAATCCTCAATCATTAACAACTATAACAGCAACCAAGAAACTATAACTTTAGAGTAGATAGTCAGTCACAACTATATATAGCTACATAGCGTAAAACCTCGATTATCGACCAGTTCCACGTCGATTATCGACCACGTAATATACTGGAAATTACGGAAAAATATGCAGGAACGATCGCTTGACTAACCGCGATATCGAGCATCGACTGCTAAGCTCTATAGCCATGGAATCTTGCCTATATATACCGTGTGTTGCTGATATTCTACTGTATTGAGGTGGGGTGCTTCATCGTGGTGAATTTGTACAGTTCTACATCCCTCGGTGAGATCCAGAAAGCATAATTATTTGTTGTTGCTTGACCACGCCTACAAATCCAACAGTCGGTATGTACTATAGCTAGCTAGCTAGGTAGCTATTGAGTATTTAGTTAGTGTACGTAGCTACTTTCTGTCGAAGGAAGATGGCATCTATTGGCAGAAGAACGCAAAATGATCATGCCTGACAGAGGATTTTGATGACGGGATGAACCTGGACTGATAGACCCGATGTGTTGTGTGTGCCTTGGCTCGTACGTTGAAGATCTGGACACAGGCCGAGAATGAGTCTGCCTCAGGTGGTTGCATGAGGATCATATTGATAGAAGTAGTCGCTTACTGCGTTATAGAAATGATTCTATGTTGTGTTAATGTTATAATAACAACATATTACTATTATTGTTGCGGATAATAATATTAATAATAAAGACTGCACATAAGTAGCAGTTTGAAAGTAGCTAGTTGTAAATGGTCGTCATAGTGTCAAGTTTCATGTTCTCTGCTCTGGAGTATTAGTTTTGAAATGGTAATGAGCGCTGGTGCAAGACGTTTGTTTTGGCCGATAAACGAGTAATTACAATGTATTGGCATTCGATAATGGATAGTCGTGATCGATAGACGAGGACCGCCGATCAAAATTGCTTAAGGTGATTGCTTACATATATATACTTTCTCTTTACAACATTTTTAGTTGTATATGTGTAGACAAGATAGTAAGGTCCACAAAGAGCGTTCAAGCAGTGGCGTCGCTACAGTGGGGCCGAGGGGGGCCATGCCCCCCCCCCCCCAGTGAATCATGCCTTGAACTCACTAATCAGTTCACGAGTAGACAGGTACGGTGCCGTCAATTGCACAAGTCGTGTACTCCCAATTAATGCTCCCCACTTCATGTGGCACTAGCATGTCAGTGTGTGATGGCTACCCCATCTGATCAAGGTCCATCTACCTTCGTCAAGTAAGCATGTGTTAACATAATAGGTCCGATAATAGCGAAATAATTACACTGTACATGCATAGACCTATTAGACCAGGCTCAAGGTTGAGGACATCAGCTAGTGATCCATCAGACAGTTCTGAAACTGGCTCGACATCACGAAGTGTGTCATTGGCGTCTGCTGTAACTGATTAAAGTGATGACACTGAGAGCACAAATGAACGTCACCCTCGTCGAGGACCACAGTATGCGTCTGTGCTCGAATTGCCGTATCAACCCCCAGTGTCAAGTTTGCCAGGTAAAGTATTCCCAAAACGAAAAATTGGAAGCAGAAATAGGAGTTTCCAAGAGGGGTGGTACAGCAAGTTTAATTGGTTGGAGTATAGCCCATCTGGAGACTCTGCTTATTGTTTTGCTTGTCGGTTTGCGTACAGCAAACGTAAGACTGGCAGTGCTGATTCCGCGTTCATTCAACGTGGTTTTCGTAACTGGAAATCAGCGGTAGAAGACTTTCGAGCTCATGAACAATCAAAAGCCCATAGATCAGCTGCTGAGTACTTGTCGAGTGCAAGAGCAATGCACAAGCATGGTGATTCAGTTGCCCAACAGCTTACCAGTGCAGAGCAGTAGAAATGAACAGAAGGAACGTGTGTCGGCTCTTTGAGACTGTCCTGTTTTTTGGTAGGCAAAATATTGCCTTTCGGGGGCATGATGAGTCAGTCTCATCATTGAATAGAGGAAACTATCTTGAATTTCTGCATTTTCGAAGTAGAGAGTGTACAGAATTAGCTACTCATCTGTATGTTAATGTGCACTATGCAAGCCCACAAAGCCAAAATGAAATGATACAATTGATTGGTAAAAATATTCAAGCCCATCTATTAAAAGAAATAAGGTCATCATCGTTGTTTAGTATAATCTGTGATGAGACCATGGATATATGTAGAATAGAACAATTTTCGTTGTGTGTGCGATATGTTACACCAGATCTTAGTGTAAAAGAGAGATTTTTTGGGTTCTGGCAAGCCAAGAGTACAGATGGAGCATCACTTTTAGAGCTGTTGGTGTCAATATTGCAAAATTTGGAATTAAATGTGACAAATGTTCGTGCGCAGTGTTATGATGGTGCAGCAAGTATGCGTGGAAAGTACTCGGGGCTCGCTTCTAGAGTTAAAGAATTAGAACCCCGTGCAATATATATACATTGTCATGCACATCTACTTAATTTGACCTTACAAAGTGCACTGTCATCTATCAGAGATATTCGGAACGTTTTGGGGACTGTTACTAGCTTGTATAGCTACTTGGAAGCTTCTGCAAAACGCCATGAGCGATTTCAAGAAATTCAAAAGGCTCTTAATGCAAGTAAGCCCCCGACAACATTGAAACATCTGTGTGAAACACGGTGGGCATCTAGATATCGAGCAGTTCATTCACTCAGAAGTAGTTTTGAAGCGGTAGTATTGACACTGCAGGCTGTTTCAGACGAGGATCCTCGAACAGGACATGAAGCTGAATCTCTTTTGAAGGCTATCAATACATTTGTATTTTACTTTTATATCATAGTTTTGGATGCTCTTTTGAAAGTGACGGGTGTATTATCTGACTATCTTCAAGGTGAAGTAGTCTTACTTTCGAATGCTAGAAATGCTGCTTCTAGCACAGTTAGTACCCTAAAGTCATACCGTACAGACTCGAAGTTTCTTGAATTTTGGAGTGCTGCTGAACAGGCAACATGTGACCTTCATTTTGAGCCACCACATGTTCCTAGAAGGAGGAAAGTTCCAAGGAGAATTGATGATGGTACTAGTGATGGTGATTCTCCTGATAGTCCAGAAGCAGTGCATCGTCCTATATACTTTCAGCTGATTGACTTACTGCAGGTTGAGCTCGAGGAACGGTTTGCCAGCAACGACCATGAAGCTCTAATTGCCATAGAAACACTTTTGTTAGACTCCATTGTGAAGTCCGAACCTTCTGCTGAGTGTATAGCAAAGGTCACAAGTTTTTATGGTAATGACTTAGATCCAACAAAGTTTGAAGTTGAGCTAACTATTTTCTATCACCAGATTAAGAATGAAGTGTTGCCAAAAAAGGACATTCAGGGAATATGTGAAATATTCAGCATTAACAATTATGCTTCTTTATACCCAGAAATCTACAATCTATTAAAATTGTACCTTGTCGTTCCTGTTGCTAGTGCTGGTGCTGAGCGGTCATTTTCTACTCTCCGCAGAGTGAAAACATGGATGCGAAGTACTATGACTGAAGACCGGCTAAGCTCTTTAGCTCTTATGTGTGTGGAAAAAGAAGTTACTAAGCATCTGGAAACGAATATAGAGGAACTTGTATCTCAGTTTGCCGATTCGTCCAGTCGTCGTCTTGCTCTACATTGATTCTATACGTAGCTAACAATTATAGTATTACACATTTTGTCTAATTTTTCATACTACATGTATATTATAATTTATTATTATTGTCGATTTAATGCTAATGTTGATGATGCATGATGTGGCCCCCCCACAATTATTATCCTAGCAACGCCACTGCGTTCAAGCATAGCCTAATACCTTTCCTAACAAAAGTTACAAGTACAACCAAAAAGTTCGTTTTACCCCGGTCGATAGTTGAGGTCTTACGCTAGCTAGTGTGTATATTCAATATAGCTACCTTTCATGCACTTGCTTCACATAATATCCAATTTCATGTATGTTTACCCTTCTTTCCTGACAGAATTGGAAAATTTACAATCAGAAGCAGATGACTTCATTGAGTCTATCTGGCTAGGTGGCAACTTTCCTCCTCACACATGGACTTACTAGCTACGTACATGAGAGTCCCCGTACAAACAATCTCTTAGGGTAGATAAATCGCCTTAAAAGAATCTCTAGAAATACATGATCCTAACCTTTTCGAGCTAGTTGAAATCCTGAAAAAAGGAACAAGCCACAACAGAGGTAATCATGGAGCAGTTGGTGGGTGGAGGAAGGATCAGAGCAAAGAGGAGGAAGGTAGGACAACCTATCAAGAGACTTCATGAGAATTTACTAGTGGCAGTAGGTCGTTGGATTCCTTTTTAATAACCAGCTTGAGTAATTATGTAGTATCATTAAGTCACTATTACCTTTAGTTAAGTACATAAAGTTGGTTATCACACTTAAACTTTCTGAGAAGTTTACCGTAACTATTGGACTTAGTGGGATTAGACATTCTGGGATTAGGAATTTAGGAAAAACATTTATCAGCAGCTCTATACAGATAGGTAGCTAGCTATAGCTTTATAGCAGTGCATGGACGTACTTCTGTTTCCCAGACTTTCAGAAACAGAGACCTCTACACTTTGACTGAAAGCTATAGCTAGCTAAAAAAATCAAATGTGCCAAAAATTTCACCTGACCAATGATATCCCTCTATGAATGAGTAGAAGTTCAAGGTGTGAATTGATTAACACCTTGAACTTATGATTTGACTTGGAATTTATAAGTGCATGACACTCCTGTGTGTCAAGTAACACACTTCCAAACTAGAAAGGATAAGTAACTAATGTTGTGCTTACTTGGTACACACGGTGTGTCAACTAAGCACTAGTGTGTTCATTTGCACACTCCTGTTAGAAAGGATGAGAATCAGTGTGTTAATAAACACACCTTCTTAACAGTCTATAATTATTTATAATCTTACTGCTTTTTTCGATGATTTTTGGAGGGGCACCAATTACTCGATTAGTATAACTTGAAGTATTACACATCTCTTGTGGTGTGTCACGATCAGTACACACTTCGCACATAAAGATCTTTGAATCAGGATCTTGAACTCCTTCACTGATAACAACTCTTGTTATATTCAGCCATCTTCTATGCTGTCCACCCACGATGATTCTTGGTTGGAAGTAATCTCCCAAACTATGACGCCTTGAATCTAAAGGTTGAGAGACACAAAGGCTAACATTCTGTTTGAAATCGGGTATGTTTATAGCTCCTAGAGATGCTATGCTCTGGGGCATGACTCTTGGGTTACTGCATAATTATATGGGTACGATGTAAAGGAACTATATGTACATGTACAAGATGGAATCTGCCTTCTCACTGTAGCAATATCCAAACTTACAGGCACAAGATATAATACACAGGAGCCATAGAGTCCATGAGGATTGAGTAGCTACTAAATATAATCGCTTTGCTTTAGATTAATGTAGCCTAGAAGTCTGGCTAGCTACAGGCAAACCTGTAGCTAATAGCGTTACACATAATTGTGTCATATACCACTGGTTACCATAGTAATAAGGTCAGTAAACAGAAAGTCGAGAGATTCAAAATGGAGGCTAACACTGGTATTATATCACTTTGGTTTCGTAGGTTGACGGCTACAAGTTTATTTATAGTAGCTACTGCATGTATAGAGAGTAAATAATAAAGAAAGAGAGTGTCCAATGCAACTACATATACCTCTGTATTAACACTCTCGGGGAAGCTTGTAACGTGACAGACACATGATGAAAATGACGCCAACATGCTTGCGTAGCACGGTCTGCACCACCTCAATGTCATCAATGAGGTAGCGAATATCAAGGATCTATCCTCGTCGTGTGCTACCTTGTTTCACGAGCCAGCTTGTGTTTTCGAGCTCTCGGACCTCACTATTTGTTGTTAGAATATGATCAACTAAAAAAACTTCCAGCAAGCGCTCTGGTTGGATCTTCGATACACAATCAAAAATAAATTTTTTATCATGTAGCTCATGATGTACTAGAAACCAGTAGCGATTTACACGTATATACATAACGTACATATATAGCTATTAACTACATCACTTGGCAAATGCCGCACTTGGACTTACTAGATGGCTCTATCTCTAGCTCTCTGAAACTAGTGCAGCGCGCTATAATGACGTGAACAAAGCCAAGTCTGCAATATTATAGTAAACGTCATTTCCTCACATACCTGTCACGTTACTTCCGCGTGACAGTGTTCATACAGAGGTGTATGGATCGAGTTTGACAGTATAGTCATGTATTGCATGCTGTCCGTGTCCATGAACCACTTTGGTGGTTAGGGAGAGTTCCCATGGGACAAAAGAGCTTTTTTTACTAACCAGTCCTAGCTCTCAAGGCTAGGCACCGAGATGGCTCTGCTTTTTGCTGAATTAGGATAGTTTAGCTTTAGCAAGTGCTACATCGAAATTTCCCTAGGTTAGCTACTAGATAAGGGTGTAACTAGCTAGCTATACTCAAACTTTACATGACATTGTACCTACCTTATGTTTGGATTTTAGTCTTACCTGGACTCTAGCATTTTTTCGTTCCATGCAGTTAAAGGCTTTGTGTCAAGGTAGTAGCTAAGTTAAACTTGCACGTTACGTACCACACCCACTTGATTGTAAAACGACCCTCTCCTTTTAAATCAACGTCTGTATTGTTTAAGGGGGCTTGTCCAAATTCCTAGTGAAAAAATTAACGTCATTATGACGTTAGGGGGGGAGAGGGTCCTTGTCTGTGACGTTAGCAACAAAGGACGGTTTGTGACCATGTGCTTTGCACGCATGTGCCGTGATATCACCCGTATTACGTTTAATCCTCGTGCAGTTTCTAAATAATGCACAGACAGCCAAGAAGCTTGTAGCCCACAAAACGTCGGTAGTCATGAGTCATTACTAGTCGAGTTATGAGAAGTAGAGCTCAGTCTTTACACTACTCTAGTTGAAAAGAAGCCTCTTTGGTACATCGAGAGTTTGTCAAGAAGCAACCGAGATGATCATCAGCATAAGTTTTCAACAAAGCGTTTTGAAGAAAATCCACACGTTTAGTTTGAAGAAATCACCATGATAAGCCACTTCGATTTCAATCTACAAACGAGGTATGTTAGCAGCTATCCTGGTAACAGACACACACACACACACTGCCGTAAATTTTGCGGCGCATGCGCGTTAACAAACACCCACCCCAAAATTCTGTGACGTTAAGGGGAGGGGGAGGGGGGGGGTAAAATGTTAACATCATAATGACGTTAATTTTTCCACTAGGAGTTTGGACAAGCCCCGTAAGTTAACCAGCGCGACATAAAAATAATGGCGAGGCTGAAACACAGTTAGCTATAGCTAGTCTTGCTAGCCACACTCTTCATTGAGAAGGGTGCTAAGGCCAAGGAAACCCAAAGAGCCTCGAGTATCTTTGAAGGAGCCTCAAACATCGATAACTTTGCCCATAGCTATCCGTAAGCACTATAGCGCGACTCTACGGATCTCTGTATAACAGGTCTAAGGAAGTATAGTCGTAATCTGCAGCATGCAATCGCCGCTTATATCGTGACACAATGCCTTTAATTAGGAACTAGCTACTTTAAAAAAACAACTGACTGTGATTTGACAGTCAAGAGCTAATTCTTCGTCCATTCAAATTATGAAGACAAGGATTCTAATGAGGATGTCTGTAGTCAGAGTCAATGTACGCCAATATCAAGGGGAGCCACCCTCTGCTCAATGAAATGGTGACTCAATAAGTCCTTGTCAATACCTAGCTATAGGTATACGCTCTATGAACAGTGTACAAAGCCCTTGAAAGTTGAAGGCTATTATGAATTGTGGTTATATGGCTTGACAAAATTAATTATGCTAGCATAATTTTGAGAATAATAGGTGGCTTAATTCTTAGGAAAAGCATAGCTAATTGGTAATAATAGGAGACCAAACTGGCATAATTTTGTTTGTTTATGGCACCATTTATTACAAGCACTTCAAAATAATATTGAAGATCATGCCTGGAACGACCATCTGATCAGAATGGACTTTCAGCTTGGGTGGTATAAACAAAAACCATATAATAATTATATAAATAGGCATGCATGGAGAATGGTTTTTGTTCATACCTCTCTCCTCAGCTATAGCTGAATAGCTACGTGTTTTCCTGTCCAGAGAGATGGAGGGTTACATAATAATAACTATATTAGTTTATAATTTATATGCGAGAATAATTCTGGTGGTAGCTATAACACGCAATCCTAAATTGTATGACATTGTGATGTGTATATAGGTAAGTACTCTTGAGAATTTTTTTAATTTCTCAACACAAGAATAATGGGTAGGAAAAAAGGAATGATTTGTCAACCTCTATAGCTATATAATAGTGGTAATAGTATTCAGCTTGAACATGATGCTTCATTATTAATTTTTTTATTGTTAGCATGTAAGATGGTTCAAAAAATCTTCAGTGAAACACACATGAAGCAGAATCGGAGTTAGATCACCCCACCTGTCTGTATACAGGGGCCAATGCAATTCAGGGAATGTAGCCATATCATTGTATGGCTATAGCCATGCACCTCTCTAAAAGTTTGCTATTACCTACGACGGTAAATTCATTGTTAATACCTAAAACAACTTATTCTAAAAAGAACTAGCGCATGTAGCTAATGACCCCTCATAATTAACTCAGCCAAAGTAGCTATTCATATTGTCAAGAGTACATAAGAGGAAGGGACAGAGAGTGTCGCACTGTGCAATACCTGCGTGGAAACGCTGTTTTCGAAATACAGTGGAGCCTCCTATAATGGACCCTCCCACCAGAGGACAACCTCTAAATAAAGGACACCAGCTATGGCACCAATTGAAATTATT
>NW_028146376.1:17500-20511 GCF_977016875.1 Pavona decussata
TCGAAAGGAAAGCTACAAGCCCAACTTTCCTTGCCCGTTAGTCAATTCTGCCCTCTATTTCTCCGCCTTGCCGCCGTGGAACATAAGGGACAGGGTTTACTAGCCAGCTCCTCTCGGAACCTTTGCGACCAACCTGCCCACACTATAACCCCCAAACGCTAATAAGGAGACTGCATGATATGGTAGACAGAAAATAAAAACGCGAAAAAAATGAAATTTTGAAAATCGAACCCACAACCAGCCAAATCGTTTGTAAGTCATGCCAAATGACTGGTGACATCTTAAAAACCCATTGAAGCCACAACATCCCATAATTTCACGCTTTTAAAGATTTGTCACTATACGCACTGTAAGTACCTCACTAATTCTCACCTCAGATTTTACGGGAACATGTTCAAATTTTAACACGCCTCTCAGCACGACCAATTACATTAAAATTCATCGCAAAAGTCAGAATTCTCCAATTTTTGAAAAATTCACTATATTCACTGTAAGTACCTCGCTAGACAGTGGAGACCTCAGATTTTACGGGAACATGATCAACTTTCGACACACCTCTCAGCACGAGCAGTTACATAGAAATCCATCAGGAAAGTCGTGCTGTGAAGAGGTCTTTCGACTAAGAAAAATGGTGGTGTGAGGAGGAGTCACCTAAATCAGAGAAAAATACTCTTATAGGAGACTGCTACGAAAGACATTTCTGAGTCCACTGGCCCTAGTCCCCTAATAAGTGTATTTCTGTTTGTTTTAAGAAGGTCCTCCTGACATCACCAATCTTCTGTCTTCAATCCTAACCCCAACGTTAACCCTAACGCTAACCCTAACCCTACCTCCCTCAGGGGCAGTTCTATGGTTATGATCCCACGGTAGGCAGAAAAACTATCCCAATCTAGGTTTTCTTGTATGCTGACTCCATTTTAAATGCTTTTACTTGAGTCTGACAAAGGCAAAGCCAAATACTCACCCCTATATGGACGGGGAAGCAAAGTGCGGATTTTGGTAGGTCGGCATTTTCAATCAGGAATGTTGCCATTCGAAAGAGCGTCCAAAAAAACTTGGTTGGGACACATTTATTTTAGAAATTAGCGACCTAACCAGAAGTGCACTTTTTGGTGGGCCTACCCTACCCCCCTCAGGAGCAGTTCTATGGTTATAATACCACGGAAGGCACAAAACCTATCCCAAACTAGGTTTTCTTGTATGCTGATTCCATTTTCAATGTGTTTCCTTGACTCTGACGAAAGCAAAGCCAAATACTCACCCCTATATGGACGGGGAAGCAAAGTGCGGATTTTGGTAGGTCGGCATTTTCAATCAGGAATGTTGCCATTCGAAAGAGCGTCCAAAAAAACTTGGTTGGGACACATTTATTTTAGAAATTAGCGACCTAACCAGAAGTGCACTTTTTGGTGGGCCTACCCTACCCCCCTCAGGAGCAGTTCTATGGTTATAATACCACGGAAGGCACAAAACCTATCCCAAACTAGGTTTTCTTGTATGCTGATTCCATTTTCAATGTGTTTTCCTTGACTCTGACGGAAGCAAAGTCAAATACTCACCTCTATATGGACGGGGAAGCAAAGTGCGGATTTTGGTAGGTCGCCATTTTCAATCGGGAATGTTGCCATTCGAAAGAGCGTCTAAAAGAACTTGGCTGGAACACATTTTTGCTATAAATTGTTGACCTAAGTATATAAGCAAGTATATAAGCAAATACTCGTTACATAGCATAAATAGCCTCTAAACACCCGAAAAACCTCTCCAAATATCATTTAAACCTTTTTCCTAACCCTAACACTTACCCTAACCCTAACCCTAACCCCATTTCAAACCCTAATTCTAAGTCAGAGGTCCTCCTCACACCACCAATTTTTTTGGTAGGTCAAAAGACCTCCCCACACCACAGAATTTTCGAAGTCGAGGTCCTTCTCATACCAAACAATTTTTCTAAGAGTTTTTCTAAAAATTTTGAGGACTTTTCACTTAGAAAAGAATTGGGTTTTGTGGTGGACCTTTCAGTTACAAAATATTAAATTGTGTGAGGAGGACTTTTGACTTTGAAAATATTTTGTGGTGTGAGGAGGACCTTTGACTTAAAAAATATTTCATGGTGTGAGGAGGACTTTTGACCTTGTCAAAAAAAAGATGTGATACAAATCTTAGAACAAAGGCTTAATCTCAGAAGATCGTAGCAACAAGGCTACTCTACAACTTACAATACCCCGTTCTTTATTTAAGTCGTCTGCAAAGGATTTATCTCCAGAAACGTTAGAATTTGCTAGCGGCAGTGCCTTGGGAGCTTTTGTCCCCCTTGGCACTTTGGGACGCATGAGGGCCGAAACCCTCTATTCTGGTTCGCCTAAAGTTCTCTGGAGGTAATCATCGTTGCTTTCTAGCACGGATTCTGACTTAGAGGCGTTCAGTCATAATCCAACAGATGGTAGCTTCGCACCATTGTCTTTTCAGGCAAGTGCAAATGCCAATTGTCTGAATCTGCGGTTCCTCTCGTACTGAGCAGAATTACTATTGCAACAACACTTCATCAGTAGGGTAAAACTAACCTGTCTCACGACGGTCTAAACCCAGCTCACGTTCCCTATTGGTGGGTGAACAATCCATCACTTGGCGAATTCTGCTTCGCAATGATAGGAAGAGCCGACATCGAAGGATCAAAAAGCAACGTCGCTATGAACGCTTGGCTGCCACAAGCCAGTTATCCCTGTGGTAACTTTTCTGACACCTCTAGCTTAAAACTCCTAAAGACTAAAGGATCGATAGGCCATGCTTTCACAGTTTGTATTCGTACTGAAAATCAAAATCAAGTGAGCTTTTACCCTTTTGTTCTACATGAGATTTCTGTTCTCATTGAGCTCACCTTAGGACACCTGCGTTATCATTTGACAGATGTGCCGCCCCAGCCAAACTCCCAACCTGACGGTGTCTTGGACGAGGATCCGCCCGTCCGAAGACGGGCGTTAAGTCCAGAACGTGGACCTTGCGGTCCGCCTCCG
>NW_028146379.1:12500-14907 GCF_977016875.1 Pavona decussata
CGGCCCCCCTCCGCAGAGGGAGAGCAAGCTTTCTTAGATTTTGCCTCCACGGGGGGAACCCATGAGCCAAACGGACCACACGGTCCCTCGGTCAAGGGAAACCCCGTCTTGTTTGCCACGTCTTTCTCACAACTGGACCCGTGCACAGTTCAGGCATACCTGTCAGACTCGCCAAGCGAGCTGAAGGAAGGCAAGAAAAGTGCTTCTGCGAAGGAAAATATCCTCCTGCTCTTTTGTCTCTATCATTAGCCAAAGGCTAGCGTACACAACTTCCATCTACACTCTGCCTGCCACTACAGTGACAATGCTTTCGGGCATCATCTTTTCCCTCCTTCGAAAGGAAAGCTACAAGCCCAACTTTCCTTGCCCGTTAGTCAATTCTGCCCTCTATTTCTCCGCCTTGCCGCCGTGGAACATAAGGGACAGGGTTTACTAGCCAGCTCCTCTCGGAACCTTTGCGACCAACCTGCCCACACTATAACCCCCAAACGCTAATAAGGAGACTGCATGATATGGTAGACAGAAAATAAAAACGCGAAAAAAATGAAATTTTGAAAATCGAACCCACAACCAGCCAAATCGTTTGTAAGTCATGCCAAATGACTGGTGACATCTTAAAAACCCATTGAAGCCACAACATCCCATAATTTCACGCTTTTAAAGATTTGTCACTATACGCACTGTAAGTACCTCACTAATTCTCACCTCAGATTTTACGGGAACATGTTCAAATTTTAACACGCCTCTCAGCACGACCAATTACATTAAAATTCATCGCAAAAGTCAGAATTCTCCAATTTTTGAAAAATTCACTATATTCACTGTAAGTACCTCGCTAGACAGTGGAGACCTCAGATTTTACGGGAACATGATCAACTTTCGACACACCTCTCAGCACGAGCAGTTACATAGAAATCCATCAGGAAAGTCGTGCTGTGAAGAGGTCTTTCGACTAAGAAAAATGGTGGTGTGAGGAGGAGTCACCTAAATCAGAGAAAAATACTCTTATAGGAGACTGCTACGAAAGACATTTCTGAGTCCACTGGCCCTAGTCCCCTAATAAGTGTATTTCTGTTTGTTTTAAGAAGGTCCTCCTGACATCACCAATCTTCTGTCTTCAATCCTAACCCCAACGTTAACCCTAACGCTAACCCTAACCCTACCTCCCTCAGGGGCAGTTCTATGGTTATGATCCCACGGTAGGCAGAAAAACTATCCCAATCTAGGTTTTCTTGTATGCTGACTCCATTTTAAATGCTTTTACTTGAGTCTGACAAAGGCAAAGCCAAATACTCACCCCTATATGGACGGGGAAGCAAAGTGCGGATTTTGGTAGGTCGGCATTTTCAATCAGGAATGTTGCCATTCGAAAGAGCGTCCAAAAAAACTTGGTTGGGACACATTTATTTTAGAAATTAGCGACCTAACCAGAAGTGCACTTTTTGGTGGGCCTACCCTACCCCCCTCAGGAGCAGTTCTATGGTTATAATACCACGGAAGGCACAAAACCTATCCCAAACTAGGTTTTCTTGTATGCTGATTCCATTTTCAATGTGTTTCCTTGACTCTGACGAAAGCAAAGCCAAATACTCACCCCCTATATGGACGGGGAAGCAAAGTGCGGATTTTGGTAGGTCGGCATTTTCAATCAGGAATGTTGCCATTCGAAAGAGCGTCCAAAAAAACTTGGTTGGGACACATTTATTTTAGAAATTAGCGACCTAACCAGAAGTGCACTTTTTGGTGGGCCTACCCTACCCCCCTCAGGAGCAGTTCTATGGTTATAATACCACGGAAGGCACAAAACCTATCCCAAACTAGGTTTTCTTGTATGCTGATTCCATTTTCAATGTGTTTCCTTGACTCTGACGGAAGCAAAGTCAAATACTCACCTCTATATGGACGGGGAAGCAAAGTGCGGATTTTGGTAGGTCGCCATTTTCAATCGGGAATGTTGCCATTCGAAAGAGCGTCTAAAAGAACTTGGCTGGAACACATTTTTGCTATAAATTGTTGACCTAAGTATATAAGCAAGTATATAAGCAAATACTCGTTACATAGCATAAATAGCCTCTAAACACCCGAAAAACCTCTCCAAATATCATTTAAACCTTTTTCCTAACCCTAACACTTACCCTAACCCTAACCCTAACCCCATTTCAAACCCTAATTCTAAGTCAGAGGTCCTCCTCACACCACCAATTTTTTTGGTAGGTCAAAAGACCTCCCCACACCACAGAATTTTCGAAGTCGAGGTCCTTCTCATACCAAACAATTTTTCTAAGAGTTTTTCTAAAAATTTTGAGGACTTTTCACTTAGAAAAGAATTGGGTTTTGTGGTGGACCTTTCAGTTACAAAATATTAAATTGTGTGAGGAGGACTTTTGACTTTGAAAATATTTTGTGG
>NW_028146380.1:0-18516 GCF_977016875.1 Pavona decussata
CCTTCCAGTCCAGTTGATCATGCAAGCAGTGGGTCCATCTCACCCAGAAGGCACGTAGCCCTGGTGGCCTGCTTCTCGCGGCATGAATGCACCCCAGTCAGTCAGTGCTGAGTTGACGGCTTGACAGAAATAAATCCTTGTCAGAGGCTGACATCTGTCAGGCTGCAGACAGTCACAAGCAAAGCAAAACATCAAATCTGATTCTCATTAATGACTTTTTATAAGTGTGACACTGAGACTTTGGAGCAATACAAATTGAAGATGGCTTTGCAAATAACAGAAAAATAAATTTTAAAAAAAAAAGAAAAGAAAACACACCCAAATTAATGATGGTGACGACGACGTGATGGCAATATGAGACTGGGTCGAACATTTCGACCCAGTTCAAGACTGCAATCAATGTCTGCTTTTCTCAAAATAGATCAATCTTCTGTTGTCAGCTGCATGATACACTTAAGCTGAACAACTCTAAAATATATCCCCAGTGCAGAATTTTTTGATTTGCTTTAGATCGGTTTCAATCAAACTCCCAGCCTAGCTTAAAACATTCAACTTGCCAGCTGGGATTAAATTTAACCCTCTGGTTGTCAAAATGCCTGAATCTGCAGTGAGTTTACTGCAATCAGTCACGATTCAGCCTCATTAGGGCCTAAGAGTGTTGAACATCCAATTTCTCCTTGTAATTTCAAAGACTATTCAACCCCCCAGGTCATGAGAATTAAGATTTTTATCAGCCAAGGTGGATTTTTTTTCTGATCTTTTAAACAACCAACACTCCCTAACCACAGTGTGGGGGCAATTAAGAGAGGAGAATTGGTTCTTTGATTCAATTTATCAGTGGACATATATGTATTCGAGACTTCAAATGGCCATGAGGTTCCATTGGTGGGAACAATTAATTTAGAACTTATTAATAATTATAATAATAATCAACCCTAACACTCATGAATGCAGTTCATTAAGAACTTTCAAACTATTTAAACTGACTACTGAACTCAACTAACCTTCCAGTCCAGTTGATCATGCAAGCAGTGGGTCCATCTCACCCAGAAGGCACGTAGCCCTGGTGGCCTGCTTCTCGCGGCATGAATGCACCCCAGTCAGTCAGTGCTGAGTTGACGGCTTGACAGAAATAAATCCTTGTCAGAGGCTGACATCTGTCAGGCTGCAGACAGTCACAAGCAAAGCAAAACATCAAATCTGATTCTCATTAATGACTTTTTATAAGTGTGACACTGAGACTTTGGAGCAATACAAATTGAAGATGGCTTTGCAAATAACAGAAAAATAAATTTTAAAAAAAAAAAGAAAAGAAAACACACCCAAATTAATGATGGTGACGACGACGTGATGGCAATATGAGACTGGGTCGAACATTTCGACCCAGTTCAAGACTGCAATCAATGTCTGCTTTTCTCAAAATAGATCAATCTTCTGTTGTCAGCTGCATGATACACTTAAGCTGAACAACTCTAAAATATATCCCCAGTGCAGAATTTTTTGATTTGCTTTAGATCGGTTTCAATCAAACTCCCAGCCTAGCTTAAAACATTCAACTTGCCAGCTGGGATTAAATTTAACCCTCTGGTTGTCAAAATGCCTGAATCTGCAGTGAGTTTACTGCAATCAGTCACGATTCAGCCTCATTAGGGCCTAAGAGTGTTGAACATCCAATTTCTCCTTGTAATTTCAAAGACTATTCAACCCCCCAGGTCATGAGAATTAAGATTTTTATCAGCCAAGGTGGATTTTTTTTCTGATCTTTTAAACAACCAACACTCCCTAACCACAGTGTGGGGGCAATTAAGAGAGGAGAATTGGTTCTTTGATTCAATTTATCAGTGGACATATATGATTCGAGACTTCAAATGGCCATGAGGTTCCATTGGTGGGAACAATTAATTTAGAACTTATTAATAATTATAATAATAATCAACCCTAACACTCATGAATGCAGTTCATTAAGAACTTTCAAACTATTTAAACTGACTACTGAACTCAACTAACCTTCCAGTCCAGTTGATCATGCAAGCAGTGGGTCCATCTCACCCAGAAGGCACGTAGCCCTGGTGGCCTGCTTCTCGCGGCATGAATGCACCCCAGTCAGTCAGTGCTGAGTTGACGGCTTGACAGAAATAAATCCTTGTCAGAGGCTGACATCTGTCAGGCTGCAGACAGTCACAAGCAAAGCAAAACATCAAATCTGATTCTCATTAATGACTTTTTATAAGTGTGACACTGAGACTTTGGAGCAATACAAATTGAAGATGGCTTTGCAAATAACAGAAAAATAAATTTTAAAAAAAAAAAAGAAAAGAAAACACACCCAAATTAATGATGGTGACGACGACGTGATGGCAATATGAGACTGGGTCGAACATTTCGACCCAGTTCAAGACTGCAATCAATGTCTGCTTTTCTCAAAATAGATCAATCTTCTGTTGTCAGCTGCATGATACACTTAAGCTGAACAACTCTAAAATATATCCCCAGTGCAGAATTTTTGATTTGCTTTAGATCGGTTTCAATCAAACTCCCAGCCTAGCTTAAAACATTCAACTTGCCAGCTGGGATTAAATTTAACCCTCTGGTTGTCAAAATGCCTGAATCTGCAGTGAGTTTACTGCAATCAGTCACGATTCAGCCTCATTAGGGCCTAAGAGTGTTGAACATCCAATTTCTCCTTGTAATTTCAAAGACTATTCAACCCCCCAGGTCATGAGAATTAAGATTTTTATCAGCCAAGGTGGATTTTTTTTCTGATCTTTTAAACAACCAACACTCCCTAACCACAGTGTGGGGGCAATTAAGAGAGGAGAATTGGTTCTTTGATTCAATTTATCAGTGGACATATATGTATTCGAGACTTCAAATGGCCATGAGGTTCCATTGGTGGGAACAATTAATTTAGAACTTATTAATAATTATAATAATAATCAACCCTAACACTCATGAATGCAGTTCATTAAGAACTTTCAAACTATTTAAACTGACTACTGAACTCAACTAACCTTCCAGTCCAGTTGATCATGCAAGCAGTGGGTCCATCTCACCCAGAAGGCACGTAGCCCTGGTGGCCTGCTTCTCGCGGCATGAATGCACCCCAGTCAGTCAGTGCTGAGTTGACGGCTTGACAGAAATAAATCCTTGTCAGAGGCTGACATCTGTCAGGCTGCAGACAGTCACAAGCAAAGCAAAACATCAAATCTGATTCTCATTAATGACTTTTTATAAGTGTGACACTGAGACTTTGGAGCAATACAAATTGAAGATGGCTTTGCAAATAACAGAAAAATAAATTTTAAAAAAAAAAAGAAAAGAAAACACACCCAAATTAATGATGGTGACGACGACGTGATGGCAATATGAGACTGGGTCGAACATTTCGACCCAGTTCAAGACTGCAATCAATGTCTGCTTTTCTCAAAATAGATCAATCTTCTGTTGTCAGCTGCATGATACACTTAAGCTGAACAACTCTAAAATATATCCCCAGTGCAGAATTTTTTGATTTGCTTTAGATCGGTTTCAATCAAACTCCCAGCCTAGCTTAAAACATTCAACTTGCCAGCTGGGATTAAATTTAACCCTCTGGTTGTCAAAATGCCTGAATCTGCAGTGAGTTTACTGCAATCAGTCACGATTCAGCCTCATTAGGGCCTAAGAGTGTTGAACATCCAATTTCTCCTTGTAATTTCAAAGACTATTCAACCCCCCAGGTCATGAGAATTAAGATTTTTATCAGCCAAGGTGGATTTTTTTTCTGATCTTTTAAACAACCAACACTCCCTAACCACAGTGTGGGGGCAATTAAGAGAGGAGAATTGGTTCTTTGATTCAATTTATCAGTGGACATATATGTATTCGAGACTTCAAATGGCCATGAGGTTCCATTGGTGGGAACAATTAATTTAGAACTTATTAATAATTATAATAATAATCAACCCTAACACTCATGAATGCAGTTCATTAAGAACTTTCAAACTATTTAAACTGACTACTGAACTCAACTAACCTTCCAGTCCAGTTGATCATGCAAGCAGTGGGTCCATCTCACCCAGAAGGCACGTAGCCCTGGTGGCCTGCTTCTCGCGGCATGAATGCACCCCAGTCAGTCAGTGCTGAGTTGACGGCTTGACAGAAATAAATCCTTGTCAGAGGCTGACATCTGTCAGGCTGCAGACAGTCACAAGCAAAGCAAAACATCAAATCTGATTCTCATTAATGACTTTTTATAAGTGTGACACTGAGACTTTGGAGCAATACAAATTGAAGATGGCTTTGCAAATAACAGAAAAATAAATTTTAAAAAAAAAAAGAAAAGAAAACACACCCAAATTAATGATGGTGACGACGACGTGATGGCAATATGAGACTGGGTCGAACATTTCGACCCAGTTCAAGACTGCAATCAATGTCTGCTTTTCTCAAAATAGATCAATCTTCTGTTGTCAGCTGCATGATACACTTAAGCTGAACAACTCTAAAATATATCCCCAGTGCAGAATTTTTTGATTTGCTTTAGATCGGTTTCAATCAAACTCCCAGCCTAGCTTAAAACATTCAACTTGCCAGCTGGGATTAAATTTAACCCTCTGGTTGTCAAAATGCCTGAATCTGCAGTGAGTTTACTGCAATCAGTCACGATTCAGCCTCATTAGGGCCTAAGAGTGTTGAACATCCAATTTCTCCTTGTAATTTCAAAGACTATTCAACCCCCCAGGTCATGAGAATTAAGATTTTTATCAGCCAAGGTGGATTTTTTTTCTGATCTTTTAAACAACCAACACTCCCTAACCACAGTGTGGGGGCAATTAAGAGAGGAGAATTGGTTCTTTGATTCAATTTATCAGTGGACATATATGTATTCGAGACTTCAAATGGCCATGAGGTTCCATTGGTGGGAACAATTAATTTAGAACTTATTAATAATTATAATAATAATCAACCCTAACACTCATGAATGCAGTTCATTAAGAACTTTCAAACTATTTAAACTGACTACTGAACTCAACTAACCTTCCAGTCCAGTTGATCATGCAAGCAGTGGGTCCATCTCACCCAGAAGGCACGTAGCCCTGGTGGCCTGCTTCTCGCGGCATGAATGCACCCCAGTCAGTCAGTGCTGAGTTGACGGCTTGACAGAAATAAATCCTTGTCAGAGGCTGACATCTGTCAGGCTGCAGACAGTCACAAGCAAAGCAAAACATCAAATCTGATTCTCATTAATGACTTTTTATAAGTGTGACACTGAGACTTTGGAGCAATACAAATTGAAGATGGCTTTGCAAATAACAGAAAAATAAATTTTAAAAAAAAAAAGAAAAGAAAACACACCCAAATTAATGATGGTGACGACGACGTGATGGCAATATGAGACTGGGTCGAACATTTCGACCCAGTTCAAGACTGCAATCAATGTCTGCTTTTCTCAAAATAGATCAATCTTCTGTTGTCAGCTGCATGATACACTTAAGCTGAACAACTCTAAAATATATCCCCAGTGCAGAATTTTTTGATTTGCTTTAGATCGGTTTCAATCAAACTCCCAGCCTAGCTTAAAACATTCAACTTGCCAGCTGGGATTAAATTTAACCCTCTGGTTGTCAAAATGCCTGAATCTGCAGTGAGTTTACTGCAATCAGTCACGATTCAGCCTCATTAGGGCCTAAGAGTGTTGAACATCCAATTTCTCCTTGTAATTTCAAAGACTATTCAACCCCCCAGGTCATGAGAATTAAGATTTTTATCAGCCAAGGTGGATTTTTTTTCTGATCTTTTAAACAACCAACACTCCCTAACCACAGTGTGGGGGCAATTAAGAGAGGAGAATTGGTTCTTTGATTCAATTTATCAGTGGACATATATGTATTCGAGACTTCAAATGGCCATGAGGTTCCATTGGTGGGAACAATTAATTTAGAACTTATTAATAATTATAATAATAATCAACCCTAACACTCATGAATGCAGTTCATTAAGAACTTTCAAACTATTTAAACTGACTACTGAACTCAACTAACCTTCCAGTCCAGTTGATCATGCAAGCAGTGGGTCCATCTCACCCAGAAGGCACGTAGCCCTGGTGGCCTGCTTCTCGCGGCATGAATGCACCCCAGTCAGTCAGTGCTGAGTTGACGGCTTGACAGAAATAAATCCTTGTCAGAGGCTGACATCTGTCAGGCTGCAGACAGTCACAAGCAAAGCAAAACATCAAATCTGATTCTCATTAATGACTTTTTATAAGTGTGACACTGAGACTTTGGAGCAATACAAATTGAAGATGGCTTTGCAAATAACAGAAAAATAAATTTTAAAAAAAAAAAGAAAAGAAAACACACCCAAATTAATGATGGTGACGACGACGTGATGGCAATATGAGACTGGGTCGAACATTTCGACCCAGTTCAAGACTGCAATCAATGTCTGCTTTTCTCAAAATAGATCAATCTTCTGTTGTCAGCTGCATGATACACTTAAGCTGAACAACTCTAAAATATATCCCCAGTGCAGAATTTTTTGATTTGCTTTAGATCGGTTTCAATCAAACTCCCAGCCTAGCTTAAAACATTCAACTTGCCAGCTGGGATTAAATTTAACCCTCTGGTTGTCAAAATGCCTGAATCTGCAGTGAGTTTACTGCAATCAGTCACGATTCAGCCTCATTAGGGCCTAAGAGTGTTGAACATCCAATTTCTCCTTGTAATTTCAAAGACTATTCAACCCCCCAGGTCATGAGAATTAAGATTTTTATCAGCCAAGGTGGATTTTTTTTCTGATCTTTTAAACAACCAACACTCCCTAACCACAGTGTGGGGGCAATTAAGAGAGGAGAATTGGTTCTTTGATTCAATTTATCAGTGGACATATATGTATTCGAGACTTCAAATGGCCATGAGGTTCCATTGGTGGGAACAATTAATTTAGAACTTATTAATAATTATAATAATAATCAACCCTAACACTCATGAATGCAGTTCATTAAGAACTTTCAAACTATTTAAACTGACTACTGAACTCAACTAACCTTCCAGTCCAGTTGATCATGCAAGCAGTGGGTCCATCTCACCCAGAAGGCACGTAGCCCTGGTGGCCTGCTTCTCGCGGCATGAATGCACCCCAGTCAGTCAGTGCTGAGTTGACGGCTTGACAGAAATAAATCCTTGTCAGAGGCTGACATCTGTCAGGCTGCAGACAGTCACAAGCAAAGCAAAACATCAAATCTGATTCTCATTAATGACTTTTTATAAGTGTGACACTGAGACTTTGGAGCAATACAAATTGAAGATGGCTTTGCAAATAACAGAAAAATAAATTTTAAAAAAAAAAAGAAAAGAAAACACACCCAAATTAATGATGGTGACGACGACGTGATGGCAATATGAGACTGGGTCGAACATTTCGACCCAGTTCAAGACTGCAATCAATGTCTGCTTTTCTCAAAATAGATCAATCTTCTGTTGTCAGCTGCATGATACACTTAAGCTGAACAACTCTAAAATATATCCCCAGTGCAGAATTTTTTGATTTGCTTTAGATCGGTTTCAATCAAACTCCCAGCCTAGCTTAAAACATTCAACTTGCCAGCTGGGATTAAATTTAACCCTCTGGTTGTCAAAATGCCTGAATCTGCAGTGAGTTTACTGCAATCAGTCACGATTCAGCCTCATTAGGGCCTAAGAGTGTTGAACATCCAATTTCTCCTTGTAATTTCAAAGACTATTCAACCCCCCAGGTCATGAGAATTAAGATTTTTATCAGCCAAGGTGGATTTTTTTTCTGATCTTTTAAACAACCAACACTCCCTAACCACAGTGTGGGGGCAATTAAGAGAGGAGAATTGGTTCTTTGATTCAATTTATCAGTGGACATATATGTATTCGAGACTTCAAATGGCCATGAGGTTCCATTGGTGGGAACAATTAATTTAGAACTTATTAATAATTATAATAATAATCAACCCTAACACTCATGAATGCAGTTCATTAAGAACTTTCAAACTATTTAAACTGACTACTGAACTCAACTAACCTTCCAGTCCAGTTGATCATGCAAGCAGTGGGTCCATCTCACCCAGAAGGCACGTAGCCCTGGTGGCCTGCTTCTCGCGGCATGAATGCACCCCAGTCAGTCAGTGCTGAGTTGACGGCTTGACAGAAATAAATCCTTGTCAGAGGCTGACATCTGTCAGGCTGCAGACAGTCACAAGCAAAGCAAAACATCAAATCTGATTCTCATTAATGACTTTTTATAAGTGTGACACTGAGACTTTGGAGCAATACAAATTGAAGATGGCTTTGCAAATAACAGAAAAATAAATTTTAAAAAAAAAAAGAAAAGAAAACACACCCAAATTAATGATGGTGACGACGACGTGATGGCAATATGAGACTGGGTCGAACATTTCGACCCAGTTCAAGACTGCAATCAATGTCTGCTTTTCTCAAAATAGATCAATCTTCTGTTGTCAGCTGCATGATACACTTAAGCTGAACAACTCTAAAATATATCCCCAGTGCAGAATTTTTTGATTTGCTTTAGATCGGTTTCAATCAAACTCCCAGCCTAGCTTAAAACATTCAACTTGCCAGCTGGGATTAAATTTAACCCTCTGGTTGTCAAAATGCCTGAATCTGCAGTGAGTTTACTGCAATCAGTCACGATTCAGCCTCATTAGGGCCTAAGAGTGTTGAACATCCAATTTCTCCTTGTAATTTCAAAGACTATTCAACCCCCCAGGTCATGAGAATTAAGATTTTTATCAGCCAAGGTGGATTTTTTTTCTGATCTTTTAAACAACCAACACTCCCTAACCACAGTGTGGGGGCAATTAAGAGAGGAGAATTGGTTCTTTGATTCAATTTATCAGTGGACATATATGTATTCGAGACTTCAAATGGCCATGAGGTTCCATTGGTGGGAACAATTAATTTAGAACTTATTAATAATTATAATAATAATCAACCCTAACACTCATGAATGCAGTTCATTAAGAACTTTCAAACTATTTAAACTGACTACTGAACTCAACTAACCTTCCAGTCCAGTTGATCATGCAAGCAGTGGGTCCATCTCACCCAGAAGGCACGTAGCCCTGGTGGCCTGCTTCTCGCGGCATGAATGCACCCCAGTCAGTCAGTGCTGAGTTGACGGCTTGACAGAAATAAATCCTTGTCAGAGGCTGACATCTGTCAGGCTGCAGACAGTCACAAGCAAAGCAAAACATCAAATCTGATTCTCATTAATGACTTTTTATAAGTGTGACACTGAGACTTTGGAGCAATACAAATTGAAGATGGCTTTGCAAATAACAGAAAAATAAATTTTAAAAAAAAAAAGAAAAGAAAACACACCCAAATTAATGATGGTGACGACGACGTGATGGCAATATGAGACTGGGTCGAACATTTCGACCCAGTTCAAGACTGCAATCAATGTCTGCTTTTCTCAAAATAGATCAATCTTCTGTTGTCAGCTGCATGATACACTTAAGCTGAACAACTCTAAAATATATCCCCAGTGCAGAATTTTTTGATTTGCTTTAGATCGGTTTCAATCAAACTCCCAGCCTAGCTTAAAACATTCAACTTGCCAGCTGGGATTAAATTTAACCCTCTGGTTGTCAAAATGCCTGAATCTGCAGTGAGTTTACTGCAATCAGTCACGATTCAGCCTCATTAGGGCCTAAGAGTGTTGAACATCCAATTTCTCCTTGTAATTTCAAAGACTATTCAACCCCCCAGGTCATGAGAATTAAGATTTTTATCAGCCAAGGTGGATTTTTTTTCTGATCTTTTAAACAACCAACACTCCCTAACCACAGTGTGGGGGCAATTAAGAGAGGAGAATTGGTTCTTTGATTCAATTTATCAGTGGACATATATGTATTCGAGACTTCAAATGGCCATGAGGTTCCATTGGTGGGAACAATTAATTTAGAACTTATTAATAATTATAATAATAATCAACCCTAACACTCATGAATGCAGTTCATTAAGAACTTTCAAACTATTTAAACTGACTACTGAACTCAACTAACCTTCCAGTCCAGTTGATCATGCAAGCAGTGGGTCCATCTCACCCAGAAGGCACGTAGCCCTGGTGGCCTGCTTCTCGCGGCATGAATGCACCCCAGTCAGTCAGTGCTGAGTTGACGGCTTGACAGAAATAAATCCTTGTCAGAGGCTGACATCTGTCAGGCTGCAGACAGTCACAAGCAAAGCAAAACATCAAATCTGATTCTCATTAATGACTTTTTATAAGTGTGACACTGAGACTTTGGAGCAATACAAATTGAAGATGGCTTTGCAAATAACAGAAAAATAAATTTTAAAAAAAAAAAGAAAAGAAAACACACCCAAATTAATGATGGTGACGACGACGTGATGGCAATATGAGACTGGGTCGAACATTTCGACCCAGTTCAAGACTGCAATCAATGTCTGCTTTTCTCAAAATAGATCAATCTTCTGTTGTCAGCTGCATGATACACTTAAGCTGAACAACTCTAAAATATATCCCCAGTGCAGAATTTTTTGATTTGCTTTAGATCGGTTTCAATCAAACTCCCAGCCTAGCTTAAAACATTCAACTTGCCAGCTGGGATTAAATTTAACCCTCTGGTTGTCAAAATGCCTGAATCTGCAATGAGTTTACTGCAATCAGTCACGATTCAGCCTCATTAGGGCCTAAGAGTGTTGAACATCCAATTTCTCCTTGTAATTTCAAAGACTATTCAACCCCCCAGGTCATGAGAATTAAGATTTTTATCAGCCAAGGTGGATTTTTTTTCTGATCTTTTAAACAACCAACACTCCCTAACCACAGTGTGGGGGCAATTAAGAGAGGAGAATTGGTTCTTTGATTCAATTTATCAGTGGACATATATGTATTCGAGACTTCAAATGGCCATGAGGTTCCATTGGTGGGAACAATTAATTTAGAACTTATTAATAATTATAATAATAATCAACCCTAACACTCATGAATGCAGTTCATTAAGAACTTTCAAACTATTTAAACTGACTACTGAACTCAACTAACCTTCCAGTCCAGTTGATCATGCAAGCAGTGGGTCCATCTCACCCAGAAGGCACGTAGCCCTGGTGGCCTGCTTCTCGCGGCATGAATGCACCCCAGTCAGTCAGTGCTGAGTTGACGGCTTGACAGAAATAAATCCTTGTCAGAGGCTGACATCTGTCAGGCTGCAGACAGTCACAAGCAAAGCAAAACATCAAATCTGATTCTCATTAATGACTTTTTATAAGTGTGACACTGAGACTTTGGAGCAATACAAATTGAAGATGGCTTTGCAAATAACAGAAAAATAAATTTTAAAAAAAAAAAGAAAAGAAAACACACCCAAATTAATGATGGTGACGACGACGTGATGGCAATATGAGACTGGGTCGAACATTTCGACCCAGTTCAAGACTGCAATCAATGTCTGCTTTTCTCAAAATAGATCAATCTTCTGTTGTCAGCTGCATGATACACTTAAGCTGAACAACTCTAAAATATATCCCCAGTGCAGAATTTTTTGATTTGCTTTAGATCGGTTTCAATCAAACTCCCAGCCTAGCTTAAAACATTCAACTTGCCAGCTGGGATTAAATTTAACCCTCTGGTTGTCAAAATGCCTGAATCTGCAGTGAGTTTACTGCAATCAGTCACGATTCAGCCTCATTAGGGCCTAAGAGTGTTGAACATCCAATTTCTCCTTGTAATTTCAAAGACTATTCAACCCCCCAGGTCATGAGAATTAAGATTTTTATCAGCCAAGGTGGATTTTTTTTCTGATCTTTTAAACAACCAACACTCCCTAACCACAGTGTGGGGGCAATTAAGAGAGGAGAATTGGTTCTTTGATTCAATTTATCAGTGGACATATATGTATTCGAGACTTCAAATGGCCATGAGGTTCCATTGGTGGGAACAATTAATTTAGAACTTATTAATAATTATAATAATAATCAACCCTAACACTCATGAATGCAGTTCATTAAGAACTTTCAAACTATTTAAACTGACTACTGAACTCAACTAACCTTCCAGTCCAGTTGATCATGCAAGCAGTGGGTCCATCTCACCCAGAAGGCACGTAGCCCTGGTGGCCTGCTTCTCGCGGCATGAATGCACCCCAGTCAGTCAGTGCTGAGTTGACGGCTTGACAGAAATAAATCCTTGTCAGAGGCTGACATCTGTCAGGCTGCAGACAGTCACAAGCAAAGCAAAACATCAAATCTGATTCTCATTAATGACTTTTTATAAGTGTGACACTGAGACTTTGGAGCAATACAAATTGAAGATGGCTTTGCAAATAACAGAAAAATAAATTTTAAAAAAAAAAAGAAAAGAAAACACACCCAAATTAATGATGGTGACGACGACGTGATGGCAATATGAGACTGGGTCGAACATTTCGACCCAGTTCAAGACTGCAATCAATGTCTGCTTTTCTCAAAATAGATCAATCTTCTGTTGTCAGCTGCATGATACACTTAAGCTGAACAACTCTAAAATATATCCCCAGTGCAGAATTTTTTGATTTGCTTTAGATCGGTTTCAATCAAACTCCCAGCCTAGCTTAAAACATTCAACTTGCCAGCTGGGATTAAATTTAACCCTCTGGTTGTCAAAATGCCTGAATCTGCAGTGAGTTTACTGCAATCAGTCACGATTCAGCCTCATTAGGGCCTAAGAGTGTTGAACATCCAATTTCTCCTTGTAATTTCAAAGACTATTCAACCCCCCAGGTCATGAGAATTAAGATTTTTATCAGCCAAGGTGGATTTTTTTTCTGATCTTTTAAACAACCAACACTCCCTAACCACAGTGTGGGGGGCAATTAAGAGAGGAGAATTGGTTCTTTGATTCAATTTATCAGTGGACATATATGTATTCGAGACTTCAAATGGCCATGAGGTTCCATTGGTGGGAACAATTAATTTAGAACTTATTAATAATTATAATAATAATCAACCCTAACACTCATGAATGCAGTTCATTAAGAACTTTCAAACTATTTAAACTGACTACTGAACTCAACTAACCTTCCAGTCCAGTTGATCATGCAAGCAGTGGGTCCATCTCACCCAGAAGGCACGTAGCCCTGGTGGCCTGCTTCTCGCGGCATGAATGCACCCCAGTCAGTCAGTGCTGAGTTGACGGCTTGACAGAAATAAATCCTTGTCAGAGGCTGACATCTGTCAGGCTGCAGACAGTCACAAGCAAAGCAAAACATCAAATCTGATTCTCATTAATGACTTTTTATAAGTGTGACACTGAGACTTTGGAGCAATACAAATTGAAGATGGCTTTGCAAATAACAGAAAAATAAATTTTAAAAAAAAAAAGAAAAGAAAACACACCCAAATTAATGATGGTGACGACGACGTGATGGCAATATGAGACTGGGTCGAACATTTCGACCCAGTTCAAGACTGCAATCAATGTCTGCTTTTCTCAAAATAGATCAATCTTCTGTTGTCAGCTGCATGATACACTTAAGCTGAACAACTCTAAAATATATCCCCAGTGCAGAATTTTTTGATTTGCTTTAGATCGGTTTCAATCAAACTCCCAGCCTAGCTTAAAACATTCAACTTGCCAGCTGGGATTAAATTTAACCCTCTGGTTGTCAAAATGCCTGAATCTGCAGTGAGTTTACTGCAATCAGTCACGATTCAGCCTCATTAGGGCCTAAGAGTGTTGAACATCCAATTTCTCCTTGTAATTTCAAAGACTATTCAACCCCCCAGGTCATGAGAATTAAGATTTTTATCAGCCAAGGTGGATTTTTTTTTCTGATCTTTTAAACAACCAACACTCCCTAACCACAGTGTGGGGGCAATTAAGAGAGGAGAATTGGTTCTTTGATTCAATTTATCAGTGGACATATATGTATTCGAGACTTCAAATGGCCATGAGGTTCCATTGGTGGGAACAATTAATTTAGAACTTATTAATAATTATAATAATAATCAACCCTAACACTCATGAATGCAGTTCATTAAGAACTTTCAAACTATTTAAACTGACTACTGAACTCAACTAACCTTCCAGTCCAGTTGATCATGCAAGCAGTGGGTCCATCTCACCCAGAAGGCACGTAGCCCTGGTGGCCTGCTTCTCGCGGCATGAATGCACCCCAGTCAGTCAGTGCTGAGTTGACGGCTTGACAGAAATAAATCCTTGTCAGAGGCTGACATCTGTCAGGCTGCAGACAGTCACAAGCAAAGCAAAACATCAAATCTGATTCTCATTAATGACTTTTTATAAGTGTGACACTGAGACTTTGGAGCAATACAAATTGAAGATGGCTTTGCAAATAACAGAAAAATAAATTTTAAAAAAAAAAAGAAAAGAAAACACACCCAAATTAATGATGGTGACGACGACGTGATGGCAATATGAGACTGGGTCGAACATTTCGACCCAGTTCAAGACTGCAATCAATGTCTGCTTTTCTCAAAATAGATCAATCTTCTGTTGTCAGCTGCATGATACACTTAAGCTGAACAACTCTAAAATATATCCCCAGTGCAGAATTTTTTGATTTGCTTTAGATCGGTTTCAATCAAACTCCCAGCCTAGCTTAAAACATTCAACTTGCCAGCTGGGATTAAATTTAACCCTCTGGTTGTCAAAATGCCTGAATCTGCAGTGAGTTTACTGCAATCAGTCACGATTCAGCCTCATTAGGGCCTAAGAGTGTTGAACATCCAATTTCTCCTTGTAATTTCAAAGACTATTCAACCCCCCAGGTCATGAGAATTAAGATTTTTATCAGCCAAGGTGGATTTTTTTTCTGATCTTTTAAACAACCAACACTCCCTAACCACAGTGTGGGGGCAATTAAGAGAGGAGAATTGGTTCTTTGATTCAATTTATCAGTGGACATATATGTATTCGAGACTTCAAATGGCCATGAGGTTCCATTGGTGGGAACAATTAATTTAGAACTTATTAATAATTATAATAATAATCAACCCTAACACTCATGAATGCAGTTCATTAAGAACTTTCAAACTATTTAAACTGACTACTGAACTCAACTAACCTTCCAGTCCAGTTGATCATGCAAGCAGTGGGTCCATCTCACCCAGAAGGCACGTAGCCCTGGTGGCCTGCTTCTCGCGGCATGAATGCACCCCAGTCAGTCAGTGCTGAGTTGACGGCTTGACAGAAATAAATCCTTGTCAGAGGCTGACATCTGTCAGGCTGCAGACAGTCACAAGCAAAGCAAAACATCAAATCTGATTCTCATTAATGACTTTTTATAAGTGTGACACTGAGACTTTGGAGCAATACAAATTGAAGATGGCTTTGCAAATAACAGAAAAATAAATTTTAAAAAAAAAAAGAAAAGAAAACACACCCAAATTAATGATGGTGACGACGACGTGATGGCAATATGAGACTGGGTCGAACATTTCGACCCAGTTCAAGACTGCAATCAATGTCTGCTTTTCTCAAAATAGATCAATCTTCTGTTGTCAGCTGCATGATACACTTAAGCTGAACAACTCTAAAATATATCCCCAGTGCAGAATTTTTTGATTTGCTTTAGATCGGTTTCAATCAAACTCCCAGCCTAGCTTAAAACATTCAACTTGCCAGCTGGGATTAAATTTAACCCTCTGGTTGTCAAAATGCCTGAATCTGCAGTGAGTTTACTGCAATCAGTCACGATTCAGCCTCATTAGGGCCTAAGAGTGTTGAACATCCAATTTCTCCTTGTAATTTCAAAGACTATTCAACCCCCCAGGTCATGAGAATTAAGATTTTTATCAGCCAAGGTGGATTTTTTTTCTGATCTTTTAAACAACCAACACTCCCTAACCACAGTGTGGGGGCAATTAAGAGAGGAGAATTGGTTCTTTGATTCAATTTATCAGTGGACATATATGTATTCGAGACTTCAAATGGCCATGAGGTTCCATTGGTGGGAACAATTAATTTAGAACTTATTAATAATTATAATAATAATCAACCCTAACACTCATGAATGCAGTTCATTAAGAACTTTCAAACTATTTAAACTGACTACTGAACTCAACTAACCTTCCAGTCCAGTTGATCATGCAAGCAGTGGGTCCATCTCACCCAGAAGGCACGTAGCCCTGGTGGCCTGCTTCTCGCGGCATGAATGCACCCCAGTCAGTCAGTGCTGAGTTGACGGCTTGACAGAAATAAATCCTTGTCAGAGGCTGACATCTGTCAGGCTGCAGACAGTCACAAGCAAAGCAAAACATCAAATCTGATTCTCATTAATGACTTTTTATAAGTGTGACACTGAGACTTTGGAGCAATACAAATTGAAGATGGCTTTGCAAATAACAGAAAAATAAATTTTAAAAAAAAAAAAGAAAAGAAAACACACCCAAATTAATGATGGTGACGACGACGTGATGGCAATATGAGACTGGGTCGAACATTTCGACCCAGTTCAAGACTGCAATCAATGTCTGCTTTTCTCAAAATAGATCAATCTTCTGTTGTCAGCTGCATGATACACTTAAGCTGAACAACTCTAAAATATATCCCCAGTGCAGAATTTTTTGATTTGCTTTAGATCGGTTTCAATCAAACTCCCAGCCTAGCTTAAAACATTCAACTTGCCAGCTGGGATTAAATTTAACCCTCTGGTTGTCAAAATGCCTGAATCTGCAGTGAGTTTACTGCAATCAGTCACGATTCAGCCTCATTAGGGCCTAAGAGTGTTGAACATCCAATTTCTCCTTGTAATTTCAAAGACTATTCAACCCCCCAGGTCATGAGAATTAAGATTTTTATCAGCCAAGGTGGATTTTTTTTCTGATCTTTTAAACAACCAACACTCCCTAACCACAGTGTGGGGGCAATTAAGAGAGGAGAATTGGTTCTTTGATTCAATTTATCAGTGGACATATATGTATTCGAGACTTCAAATGGCCATGAGGTTCCATTGGTGGGAACAATTAATTTAGAACTTATTAATAATTATAATAATAATCAACCCTAACACTCATGAATGCAGTTCATTAAGAACTTTCAAACTATTTAAACTGACTACTGAACTCAACTAACCTTCCAGTCCAGTTGATCATGCAAGCAGTGGGTCCATCTCACCCAGAAGGCACGTAGCCCTGGTGGCCTGCTTCTCGCGGCATGAATGCACCCCAGTCAGTCAGTGCTGAGTTGACGGCTTGACAGAAATAAATCCTTGTCAGAGGCTGACATCTGTCAGGCTGCAGACAGTCACAAGCAAAGCAAAACATCAAATCTGATTCTCATTAATGACTTTTTATAAGTGTGACACTGAGACTTTGGAGCAATACAAATTGAAGATGGCTTTGCAAATAACAGAAAAATAAATTTTAAAAAAAAAAAGAAAAGAAAACACACCCAAATTAATGATGGTGACGACGACGTGATGGCAATATGAGACTGGGTCGAACATTTCGACCCAGTTCAAGACTGCAATCAATGTCTGCTTTTCTCAAAATAGATCAATCTTCTGTTGTCAGCTGCATGATACACTTAAGCTGAACAACTCTAAAATATATCCCCAGTGCAGAATTTTTTGATTTGCTTTAGATCGGTTTCAATCAAACTCCCAGCCTAGCTTAAAACATTCAACTTGCCAGCTGGGATTAAATTTAACCCTCTGGTTGTCAAAATGCCTGAATCTGCAGTGAGTTTACTGCAATCAGTCACGATTCAGCCTCATTAGGGCCTAAGAGTGTTGAACATCCAATTTCTCCTTGTAATTTCAAAGACTATTCAACCCCCCAGGTCATGAGAATTAAGATTTTTATCAGCCAAGGTGGATTTTTTTTCTGATCTTTTAAACAACCAACACTCCCTAACCACAGTGTGGGGGCAATTAAGAGAGGAGAATTGGTTCTTTGATTCAATTTATCAGTGGACATATATGTATTCGAGACTTCAAATGGCCATGAGGTTCCATTGGTGGGAACAATTAATTTAGAACTTATTAATAATTATAATAATAATCAACCCTAACACTCATGAATGCAGTTCATTAAGAACTTTCAAACTATTTAAACTGACTACTGAACTCAACTAACCTTCCAGTCCAGTTGATCATGCAAGCAGTGGGTCCATCTCACCCAGAAGGCACGTAGCCCTGGTGGCCTGCTTCTCGCGGCATGAATGCACCCCAGTCAGTCAGTGCTGAGTTGACGGCTTGACAGAAATAAATCCTTGTCAGAGGCTGACATCTGTCAGGCTGCAGACAGTCACAAGCAAAGCAAAACATCAAATCTGATTCTCATTAATGACTTTTTATAAGTGTGACACTGAGACTTTGGAGCAATACAAATTGAAGATGGCTTTGCAAATAACAGAAAAATAAATTTTAAAAAAAAAAAGAAAAGAAAACACACCCAAATTAATGATGGTGACGACGACGTGATGGCAATATGAGACTGGGTCGAACATTTCGACCCAGTTCAAGACTGCAATCAATGTCTGCTTTTCTCAAAATAGATCAATCTTCTGTTGTCAGCT
>NW_028146381.1:0-12929 GCF_977016875.1 Pavona decussata
GAGTTTACTGCAATCAGTCACGATTCAGCCTCATTAGGGCCTAAGAGTGTTGAACATCCAATTTCTCCTTGTAATTTCAAAGACTATTCAACCCCCCAGGTCATGAGAATTAAGATTTTTATCAGCCAAGGTGGATTTTTTTTCTGATCTTTTAAACAACCAACACTCCCTAACCACAGTGTGGGGGCAATTAAGAGAGGAGAATTGGTTCTTTGATTCAATTTATCAGTGGACATATATGTATTCGAGACTTCAAATGGCCATGAGGTTCCATTGGTGGGAACAATTAATTTAGAACTTATTAATAATTATAATAATAATCAACCCTAACACTCATGAATGCAGTTCATTAAGAACTTTCAAACTATTTAAACTGACTACTGAACTCAACTAACCTTCCAGTCCAGTTGATCATGCAAGCAGTGGGTCCATCTCACCCAGAAGGCACGTAGCCCTGGTGGCCTGCTTCTCGCGGCATGAATGCACCCCAGTCAGTCAGTGCTGAGTTGACGGCTTGACAGAAATAAATCCTTGTCAGAGGCTGACATCTGTCAGGCTGCAGACAGTCACAAGCAAAGCAAAACATCAAATCTGATTCTCATTAATGACTTTTTATAAGTGTGACACTGAGACTTTGGAGCAATACAAATTGAAGATGGCTTTGCAAATAACAGAAAAATAAATTTTAAAAAAAAAAAGAAAAGAAAACACACCCAAATTAATGATGGTGACGACGACGTGATGGCAATATGAGACTGGGTCGAACATTTCGACCCAGTTCAAGACTGCAATCAATGTCTGCTTTTCTCAAAATAGATCAATCTTCTGTTGTCAGCTGCATGATACACTTAAGCTGAACAACTCTAAAATATATCCCCAGTGCAGAATTTTTTGATTTGCTTTAGATCGGTTTCAATCAAACTCCCAGCCTAGCTTAAAACATTCAACTTGCCAGCTGGGATTAAATTTAACCCTCTGGTTGTCAAAATGCCTGAATCTGCAGTGAGTTTACTGCAATCAGTCACGATTCAGCCTCATTAGGGCCTAAGAGTGTTGAACATCCAATTTCTCCTTGTAATTTCAAAGACTATTCAACCCCCCAGGTCATGAGAATTAAGATTTTTATCAGCCAAGGTGGATTTTTTTTCTGATCTTTTAAACAACCAACACTCCCTAACCACAGTGTGGGGGCAATTAAGAGAGGAGAATTGGTTCTTTGATTCAATTTATCAGTGGACATATATGTATTCGAGACTTCAAATGGCCATGAGGTTCCATTGGTGGGAACAATTAATTTAGAACTTATTAATAATTATAATAATAATCAACCCTAACACTCATGAATGCAGTTCATTAAGAACTTTCAAACTATTTAAACTGACTACTGAACTCAACTAACCTTCCAGTCCAGTTGATCATGCAAGCAGTGGGTCCATCTCACCCAGAAGGCACGTAGCCCTGGTGGCCTGCTTCTCGCGGCATGAATGCACCCCAGTCAGTCAGTGCTGAGTTGACGGCTTGACAGAAATAAATCCTTGTCAGAGGCTGACATCTGTCAGGCTGCAGACAGTCACAAGCAAAGCAAAACATCAAATCTGATTCTCATTAATGACTTTTTATAAGTGTGACACTGAGACTTTGGAGCAATACAAATTGAAGATGGCTTTGCAAATAACAGAAAAATAAATTTTAAAAAAAAAAAGAAAAGAAAACACACCCAAATTAATGATGGTGACGACGACGTGATGGCAATATGAGACTGGGTCGAACATTTCGACCCAGTTCAAGACTGCAATCAATGTCTGCTTTTCTCAAAATAGATCAATCTTCTGTTGTCAGCTGCATGATACACTTAAGCTGAACAACTCTAAAATATATCCCCAGTGCAGAATTTTTTGATTTGCTTTAGATCGGTTTCAATCAAACTCCCAGCCTAGCTTAAAACATTCAACTTGCCAGCTGGGATTAAATTTAACCCTCTGGTTGTCAAAATGCCTGAATCTGCAGTGAGTTTACTGCAATCAGTCACGATTCAGCCTCATTAGGGCCTAAGAGTGTTGAACATCCAATTTCTCCTTGTAATTTCAAAGACTATTCAACCCCCCAGGTCATGAGAATTAAGATTTTTATCAGCCAAGGTGGATTTTTTTTCTGATCTTTTAAACAACCAACACTCCCTAACCACAGTGTGGGGGCAATTAAGAGAGGAGAATTGGTTCTTTGATTCAATTTATCAGTGGACATATATGTATTCGAGACTTCAAATGGCCATGAGGTTCCATTGGTGGGAACAATTAATTTAGAACTTATTAATAATTATAATAATAATCAACCCTAACACTCATGAATGCAGTTCATTAAGAACTTTCAAACTATTTAAACTGACTACTGAACTCAACTAACCTTCCAGTCCAGTTGATCATGCAAGCAGTGGGTCCATCTCACCCAGAAGGCACGTAGCCCTGGTGGCCTGCTTCTCGCGGCATGAATGCACCCCAGTCAGTCAGTGCTGAGTTGACGGCTTGACAGAAATAAATCCTTGTCAGAGGCTGACATCTGTCAGGCTGCAGACAGTCACAAGCAAAGCAAAACATCAAATCTGATTCTCATTAATGACTTTTTATAAGTGTGACACTGAGACTTTGGAGCAATACAAATTGAAGATGGCTTTGCAAATAACAGAAAAATAAATTTTAAAAAAAAAAAGAAAAGAAAACACACCCAAATTAATGATGGTGACGACGACGTGATGGCAATATGAGACTGGGTCGAACATTTCGACCCAGTTCAAGACTGCAATCAATGTCTGCTTTTCTCAAAATAGATCAATCTTCTGTTGTCAGCTGCATGATACACTTAAGCTGAACAACTCTAAAATATATCCCCAGTGCAGAATTTTTTGATTTGCTTTAGATCGGTTTCAATCAAACTCCCAGCCTAGCTTAAAACATTCAACTTGCCAGCTGGGATTAAATTTAACCCTCTGGTTGTCAAAATGCCTGAATCTGCAGTGAGTTTACTGCAATCAGTCACGATTCAGCCTCATTAGGGCCTAAGAGTGTTGAACATCCAATTTCTCCTTGTAATTTCAAAGACTATTCAACCCCCCAGGTCATGAGAATTAAGATTTTTATCAGCCAAGGTGGATTTTTTTTCTGATCTTTTAAACAACCAACACTCCCTAACCACAGTGTGGGGGCAATTAAGAGAGGAGAATTGGTTCTTTGATTCAATTTATCAGTGGACATATATGTATTCGAGACTTCAAATGGCCATGAGGTTCCATTGGTGGGAACAATTAATTTAGAACTTATTAATAATTATAATAATAATCAACCCTAACACTCATGAATGCAGTTCATTAAGAACTTTCAAACTATTTAAACTGACTACTGAACTCAACTAACCTTCCAGTCCAGTTGATCATGCAAGCAGTGGGTCCATCTCACCCAGAAGGCACGTAGCCCTGGTGGCCTGCTTCTCGCGGCATGAATGCACCCCAGTCAGTCAGTGCTGAGTTGACGGCTTGACAGAAATAAATCCTTGTCAGAGGCTGACATCTGTCAGGCTGCAGACAGTCACAAGCAAAGCAAAACATCAAATCTGATTCTCATTAATGACTTTTTATAAGTGTGACACTGAGACTTTGGAGCAATACAAATTGAAGATGGCTTTGCAAATAACAGAAAAATAAATTTTAAAAAAAAAAAGAAAAGAAAACACACCCAAATTAATGATGGTGACGACGACGTGATGGCAATATGAGACTGGGTCGAACATTTCGACCCAGTTCAAGACTGCAATCAATGTCTGCTTTTCTCAAAATAGATCAATCTTCTGTTGTCAGCTGCATGATACACTTAAGCTGAACAACTCTAAAATATATCCCCAGTGCAGAATTTTTTGATTTGCTTTAGATCGGTTTCAATCAAACTCCCAGCCTAGCTTAAAACATTCAACTTGCCAGCTGGGATTAAATTTAACCCTCTGGTTGTCAAAATGCCTGAATCTGCAGTGAGTTTACTGCAATCAGTCACGATTCAGCCTCATTAGGGCCTAAGAGTGTTGAACATCCAATTTCTCCTTGTAATTTCAAAGACTATTCAACCCCCCAGGTCATGAGAATTAAGATTTTTATCAGCCAAGGTGGATTTTTTTTCTGATCTTTTAAACAACCAACACTCCCTAACCACAGTGTGGGGGCAATTAAGAGAGGAGAATTGGTTCTTTGATTCAATTTATCAGTGGACATATATGTATTCGAGACTTCAAATGGCCATGAGGTTCCATTGGTGGGAACAATTAATTTAGAACTTATTAATAATTATAATAATAATCAACCCTAACACTCATGAATGCAGTTCATTAAGAACTTTCAAACTATTTAAACTGACTACTGAACTCAACTAACCTTCCAGTCCAGTTGATCATGCAAGCAGTGGGTCCATCTCACCCAGAAGGCACGTAGCCCTGGTGGCCTGCTTCTCGCGGCATGAATGCACCCCAGTCAGTCAGTGCTGAGTTGACGGCTTGACAGAAATAAATCCTTGTCAGAGGCTGACATCTGTCAGGCTGCAGACAGTCACAAGCAAAGCAAAACATCAAATCTGATTCTCATTAATGACTTTTTATAAGTGTGACACTGAGACTTTGGAGCAATACAAATTGAAGATGGCTTTGCAAATAACAGAAAAATAAATTTTAAAAAAAAAAAGAAAAGAAAACACACCCAAATTAATGATGGTGACGACGACGTGATGGCAATATGAGACTGGGTCGAACATTTCGACCCAGTTCAAGACTGCAATCAATGTCTGCTTTTCTCAAAATAGATCAATCTTCTGTTGTCAGCTGCATGATACACTTAAGCTGAACAACTCTAAAATATATCCCCAGTGCAGAATTTTTTGATTTGCTTTAGATCGGTTTCAATCAAACTCCCAGCCTAGCTTAAAACATTCAACTTGCCAGCTGGGATTAAATTTAACCCTCTGGTTGTCAAAATGCCTGAATCTGCAGTGAGTTTACTGCAATCAGTCACGATTCAGCCTCATTAGGGCCTAAGAGTGTTGAACATCCAATTTCTCCTTGTAATTTCAAAGACTATTCAACCCCCCAGGTCATGAGAATTAAGATTTTTATCAGCCAAGGTGGATTTTTTTTCTGATCTTTTAAACAACCAACACTCCCTAACCACAGTGTGGGGGCAATTAAGAGAGGAGAATTGGTTCTTTGATTCAATTTATCAGTGGACATATATGTATTCGAGACTTCAAATGGCCATGAGGTTCCATTGGTGGGAACAATTAATTTAGAACTTATTAATAATTATAATAATAATCAACCCTAACACTCATGAATGCAGTTCATTAAGAACTTTCAAACTATTTAAACTGACTACTGAACTCAACTAACCTTCCAGTCCAGTTGATCATGCAAGCAGTGGGTCCATCTCACCCAGAAGGCACGTAGCCCTGGTGGCCTGCTTCTCGCGGCATGAATGCACCCCAGTCAGTCAGTGCTGAGTTGACGGCTTGACAGAAATAAATCCTTGTCAGAGGCTGACATCTGTCAGGCTGCAGACAGTCACAAGCAAAGCAAAACATCAAATCTGATTCTCATTAATGACTTTTTATAAGTGTGACACTGAGACTTTGGAGCAATACAAATTGAAGATGGCTTTGCAAATAACAGAAAAATAAATTTTAAAAAAAAAAAGAAAAGAAAACACACCCAAATTAATGATGGTGACGACGACGTGATGGCAATATGAGACTGGGTCGAACATTTCGACCCAGTTCAAGACTGCAATCAATGTCTGCTTTTCTCAAAATAGATCAATCTTCTGTTGTCAGCTGCATGATACACTTAAGCTGAACAACTCTAAAATATATCCCCAGTGCAGAATTTTTTATTTGCTTTAGATCGGTTTCAATCAAACTCCCAGCCTAGCTTAAAACATTCAACTTGCCAGCTGGGATTAAATTTAACCCTCTGGTTGTCAAAATGCCTGAATCTGCAGTGAGTTTACTGCAATCAGTCACGATTCAGCCTCATTAGGGCCTAAGAGTGTTGAACATCCAATTTCTCCTTGTAATTTCAAAGACTATTCAACCCCCCAGGTCATGAGAATTAAGATTTTTATCAACCAAGGTGGATTTTTTTTCTGATCTTTTAAACAACCAACACTCCCTAACCACAGTGTGGGGGCAATTAAGAGAGGAGAATTGGTTCTTTGATTCAATTTATCAGTGGACATATATGTATTCGAGACTTCAAATGGCCATGAGGTTCCATTGGTGGGAACAATTAATTTAGAACTTATTAATAATTATAATAATAATCAACCCTAACACTCATGAATGCAGTTCATTAAGAACTTTCAAACTATTTAAACTGACTACTGAACTCAACTAACCTTCCAGTCCAGTTGATCATGCAAGCAGTGGGTCCATCTCACCCAGAAGGCACGTAGCCCTGGTGGCCTGCTTCTCGCGGCATGAATGCACCCCAGTCAGTCAGTGCTGAGTTGACGGCTTGACAGAAATAAATCCTTGTCAGAGGCTGACATCTGTCAGGCTGCAGACAGTCACAAGCAAAGCAAAACATCAAATCTGATTCTCATTAATGACTTTTTATAAGTGTGACACTGAGACTTTGGAGCAATACAAATTGAAGATGGCTTTGCAAATAACAGAAAAATAAATTTTAAAAAAAAAAAGAAAAGAAAACACACCCAAATTAATGATGGTGACGACGACGTGATGGCAATATGAGACTGGGTCGAACATTTCGACCCAGTTCAAGACTGCAATCAATGTCTGCTTTTCTCAAAATAGATCAATCTTCTGTTGTCAGCTGCATGATACACTTAAGCTGAACAACTCTAAAATATATCCCCAGTGCAGAATTTTTTGATTTGCTTTAGATCGGTTTCAATCAAACTCCCAGCCTAGCTTAAAACATTCAACTTGCCAGCTGGGATTAAATTTAACCCTCTGGTTGTCAAAATGCCTGAATCTGCAGTGAGTTTACTGCAATCAGTCACGATTCAGCCTCATTAGGGCCTAAGAGTGTTGAACATCCAATTTCTCCTTGTAATTTCAAAGACTATTCAACCCCCCAGGTCATGAGAATTAAGATTTTTATCAGCCAAGGTGGATTTTTTTTCTGATCTTTTAAACAACCAACACTCCCTAACCACAGTGTGGGGGCAATTAAGAGAGGAGAATTGGTTCTTTGATTCAATTTATCAGTGGACATATATGTATTCGAGACTTCAAATGGCCATGAGGTTCCATTGGTGGGAACAATTAATTTAGAACTTATTAATAATTATAATAATAATCAACCCTAACACTCATGAATGCAGTTCATTAAGAACTTTCAAACTATTTAAACTGACTACTGAACTCAACTAACCTTCCAGTCCAGTTGATCATGCAAGCAGTGGGTCCATCTCACCCAGAAGGCACGTAGCCCTGGTGGCCTGCTTCTCGCGGCATGAATGCACCCCAGTCAGTCAGTGCTGAGTTGACGGCTTGACAGAAATAAATCCTTGTCAGAGGCTGACATCTGTCAGGCTGCAGACAGTCACAAGCAAAGCAAAACATCAAATCTGATTCTCATTAATGACTTTTTATAAGTGTGACACTGAGACTTTGGAGCAATACAAATTGAAGATGGCTTTGCAAATAACAGAAAAATAAATTTTAAAAAAAAAAAGAAAAGAAAACACACCCAAATTAATGATGGTGACGACGACGTGATGGCAATATGAGACTGGGTCGAACATTTCGACCCAGTTCAAGACTGCAATCAATGTCTGCTTTTCTCAAAATAGATCAATCTTCTGTTGTCAGCTGCATGATACACTTAAGCTGAACAACTCTAAAATATATCCCCAGTGCAGAATTTTTTGATTTGCTTTAGATCGGTTTCAATCAAACTCCCAGCCTAGCTTAAAACATTCAACTTGCCAGCTGGGATTAAATTTAACCCTCTGGTTGTCAAAATGCCTGAATCTGCAGTGAGTTTACTGCAATCAGTCACGATTCAGCCTCATTAGGGCCTAAGAGTGTTGAACATCCAATTTCTCCTTGTAATTTCAAAGACTATTCAACCCCCCAGGTCATGAGAATTAAGATTTTTATCAGCCAAGGTGGATTTTTTTTCTGATCTTTTAAACAACCAACACTCCCTAACCACAGTGTGGGGGCAATTAAGAGAGGAGAATTGGTTCTTTGATTCAATTTATCAGTGGACATATATGTATTCGAGACTTCAAATGGCCATGAGGTTCCATTGGTGGGAACAATTAATTTAGAACTTATTAATAATTATAATAATAATCAACCCTAACACTCATGAATGCAGTTCATTAAGAACTTTCAAACTATTTAAACTGACTACTGAACTCAACTAACCTTCCAGTCCAGTTGATCATGCAAGCAGTGGGTCCATCTCACCCAGAAGGCACGTAGCCCTGGTGGCCTGCTTCTCGCGGCATGAATGCACCCCAGTCAGTCAGTGCTGAGTTGACGGCTTGACAGAAATAAATCCTTGTCAGAGGCTGACATCTGTCAGGCTGCAGACAGTCACAAGCAAAGCAAAACATCAAATCTGATTCTCATTAATGACTTTTTATAAGTGTGACACTGAGACTTTGGAGCAATACAAATTGAAGATGGCTTTGCAAATAACAGAAAAATAAATTTTAAAAAAAAAAAGAAAAGAAAACACACCCAAATTAATGATGGTGACGACGACGTGATGGCAATATGAGACTGGGTCGAACATTTCGACCCAGTTCAAGACTGCAATCAATGTCTGCTTTTCTCAAAATAGATCAATCTTCTGTTGTCAGCTGCATGATACACTTAAGCTGAACAACTCTAAAATATATCCCCAGTGCAGAATTTTTTGATTTGCTTTAGATCGGTTTCAATCAAACTCCCAGCCTAGCTTAAAACATTCAACTTGCCAGCTGGGATTAAATTTAACCCTCTGGTTGTCAAAATGCCTGAATCTGCAGTGAGTTTACTGCAATCAGTCACGATTCAGCCTCATTAGGGCCTAAGAGTGTTGAACATCCAATTTCTCCTTGTAATTTCAAAGACTATTCAACCCCCCAGGTCATGAGAATTAAGATTTTTATCAGCCAAGGTGGATTTTTTTTCTGATCTTTTAAACAACCAACACTCCCTAACCACAGTGTGGGGGCAATTAAGAGAGGAGAATTGGTTCTTTGATTCAATTTATCAGTGGACATATATGTATTCGAGACTTCAAATGGCCATGAGGTTCCATTGGTGGGAACAATTAATTTAGAACTTATTAATAATTATAATAATAATCAACCCTAACACTCATGAATGCAGTTCATTAAGAACTTTCAAACTATTTAAACTGACTACTGAACTCAACTAACCTTCCAGTCCAGTTGATCATGCAAGCAGTGGGTCCATCTCACCCAGAAGGCACGTAGCCCTGGTGGCCTGCTTCTCGCGGCATGAATGCACCCCAGTCAGTCAGTGCTGAGTTGACGGCTTGACAGAAATAAATCCTTGTCAGAGGCTGACATCTGTCAGGCTGCAGACAGTCACAAGCAAAGCAAAACATCAAATCTGATTCTCATTAATGACTTTTTATAAGTGTGACACTGAGACTTTGGAGCAATACAAATTGAAGATGGCTTTGCAAATAACAGAAAAATAAATTTTAAAAAAAAAAAGAAAAGAAAACACACCCAAATTAATGATGGTGACGACGACGTGATGGCAATATGAGACTGGGTCGAACATTTCGACCCAGTTCAAGACTGCAATCAATGTCTGCTTTTCTCAAAATAGATCAATCTTCTGTTGTCAGCTGCATGATACACTTAAGCTGAACAACTCTAAAATATATCCCCAGTGCAGAATTTTTTGATTTGCTTTAGATCGGTTTCAATCAAACTCCCAGCCTAGCTTAAAACATTCAACTTGCCAGCTGGGATTAAATTTAACCCTCTGGTTGTCAAAATGCCTGAATCTGCAGTGAGTTTACTGCAATCAGTCACGATTCAGCCTCATTAGGGCCTAAGAGTGTTGAACATCCAATTTCTCCTTGTAATTTCAAAGACTATTCAACCCCCCAGGTCATGAGAATTAAGATTTTTATCAGCCAAGGTGGATTTTTTTTCTGATCTTTTAAACAACCAACACTCCCTAACCACAGTGTGGGGGCAATTAAGAGAGGAGAATTGGTTCTTTGATTCAATTTATCAGTGGACATATATGTATTCGAGACTTCAAATGGCCATGAGGTTCCATTGGTGGGAACAATTAATTTAGAACTTATTAATAATTATAATAATAATCAACCCTAACACTCATGAATGCAGTTCATTAAGAACTTTCAAACTATTTAAACTGACTACTGAACTCAACTAACCTTCCAGTCCAGTTGATCATGCAAGCAGTGGGTCCATCTCACCCAGAAGGCACGTAGCCCTGGTGGCCTGCTTCTCGCGGCATGAATGCACCCCAGTCAGTCAGTGCTGAGTTGACGGCTTGACAGAAATAAATCCTTGTCAGAGGCTGACATCTGTCAGGCTGCAGACAGTCACAAGCAAAGCAAAACATCAAATCTGATTCTCATTAATGACTTTTTATAAGTGTGACACTGAGACTTTGGAGCAATACAAATTGAAGATGGCTTTGCAAATAACAGAAAAATAAATTTTAAAAAAAAAAAGAAAAGAAAACACACCCAAATTAATGATGGTGACGACGACGTGATGGCAATATGAGACTGGGTCGAACATTTCGACCCAGTTCAAGACTGCAATCAATGTCTGCTTTTCTCAAAATAGATCAATCTTCTGTTGTCAGCTGCATGATACACTTAAGCTGAACAACTCTAAAATATATCCCCAGTGCAGAATTTTTTGATTTGCTTTAGATCGGTTTCAATCAAACTCCCAGCCTAGCTTAAAACATTCAACTTGCCAGCTGGGATTAAATTTAACCCTCTGGTTGTCAAAATGCCTGAATCTGCAGTGAGTTTACTGCAATCAGTCACGATTCAGCCTCATTAGGGCCTAAGAGTGTTGAACATCCAATTTCTCCTTGTAATTTCAAAGACTATTCAACCCCCCAGGTCATGAGAATTAAGATTTTTATCAGCCAAGGTGGATTTTTTTTCTGATCTTTTAAACAACCAACACTCCCTAACCACAGTGTGGGGGCAATTAAGAGAGGAGAATTGGTTCTTTGATTCAATTTATCAGTGGACATATATGTATTCGAGACTTCAAATGGCCATGAGGTTCCATTGGTGGGAACAATTAATTTAGAACTTATTAATAATTATAATAATAATCAACCCTAACACTCATGAATGCAGTTCATTAAGAACTTTCAAACTATTTAAACTGACTACTGAACTCAACTAACCTTCCAGTCCAGTTGATCATGCAAGCAGTGGGTCCATCTCACCCAGAAGGCACGTAGCCCTGGTGGCCTGCTTCTCGCGGCATGAATGCACCCCAGTCAGTCAGTGCTGAGTTGACGGCTTGACAGAAATAAATCCTTGTCAGAGGCTGACATCTGTCAGGCTGCAGACAGTCACAAGCAAAGCAAAACATCAAATCTGATTCTCATTAATGACTTTTTATAAGTGTGACACTGAGACTTTGGAGCAATACAAATTGAAGATGGCTTTGCAAATAACAGAAAAATAAATTTTAAAAAAAAAAAGAAAAGAAAACACACCCAAATTAATGATGGTGACGACGACGTGATGGCAATATGAGACTGGGTCGAACATTTCGACCCAGTTCAAGACTGCAATCAATGTCTGCTTTTCTCAAAATAGATCAATCTTCTGTTGTCAGCTGCATGATACACTTAAGCTGAACAACTCTAAAATATATCCCCAGTGCAGAATTTTTTGATTTGCTTTAGATCGGTTTCAATCAAACTCCCAGCCTAGCTTAAAACATTCAACTTGCCAGCTGGGATTAAATTTAACCCTCTGGTTGTCAAAATGCCTGAATCTGCAGTGAGTTTACTGCAATCAGTCACGATTCAGCCTCATTAGGGCCTAAGAGTGTTGAACATCCAATTTCTCCTTGTAATTTCAAAGACTATTCAACCCCCCAGGTCATGAGAATTAAGATTTTTATCAGCCAAGGTGGATTTTTTTTCTGATCTTTTAAACAACCAACACTCCCTAACCACAGTGTGGGGGCAATTAAGAGAGGAGAATTGGTTCTTTGATTCAATTTATCAGTGGACATATATGTATTCGAGACTTCAAATGGCCATGAGGTTCCATTGGTGGGAACAATTAATTTAGAACTTATTAATAATTATAATAATAATCAACCCTAACACTCATGAATGCAGTTCATTAAGAACTTTCAAACTATTTAAACTGACTACTGAACTCAACTAACCTTCCAGTCCAGTTGATCATGCAAGCAGTGGGTCCATCTCACCCAGAAGGCACGTAGCCCTGGTGGCCTGCTTCTCGCGGCATGAATGCACCCCAGTCAGTCAGTGCTGAGTTGACGGCTTGACAGAAATAAATCCTTGTCAGAGGCTGACATCTGTCAGGCTGCAGACAGTCACAAGCAAAGCAAAACATCAAATCTGATTCTCATTAATGACTTTTTATAAGTGTGACACTGAGACTTTGGAGCAATACAAATTGAAGATGGCTTTGCAAATAACAGAAAAATAAATTTTAAAAAAAAAAAGAAAAGAAAACACACCCAAATTAATGATGGTGACGACGACGTGATGGCAATATGAGACTGGGTCGAACATTTCGACCCAGTTCAAGACTGCAATCAATGTCTGCTTTTCTCAAAATAGATCAATCTTCTGTTGTCAGCTGCATGATACACTTAAGCTGAACAACTCTAAAATATATCCCCAGTG
>NW_028146383.1:0-21688 GCF_977016875.1 Pavona decussata
ACTGCAGATTCAGGCATTTTGACAACCAGAGGGTTAAGTTTAATCCCAGCTGGCAAGTTGAATGTTTTAAGCTAGGCTGGGAGTTTGATTGAAACCGATCTAAAGCAAATCAAAAAATTCTGCACTGGGGATATATTTTAGAGTTGTTCAGCTTAAGTGTATCATGCAGCTGACAACAGAAGATTGATCTATTTTGAGAAAAGCAGACATTGATTGCAGTCTTGAACTGGCTCGAAATGTTCGACCCAGTCTCATATTGTCATCACGTCGTCGTCACCATCATTAATTTGGGTGTGTTTTCTTTTTTTTTTTTTTTTTTTTTAAATTTATTTTTCTGTTATTTGCAAAGCCATCTGAATTTGTATTGCTCCAAAGTCTCAGTGTCCACACTTATAAAAAGTCATTAATGAGAATCAGATTTGATGTTTTGCTTTGCTTGTGACTGTCTGCAGCCTGACAGATGTCAGCCTCTGACAAGGATTATTTCTGTCAAGCCGTCAACTCAGCACTGACTGACTGGGGTGCATTCATGCCGCGAGAAGCAGGCCACCAGGGCTACGTGCCTTCTGGGTGAGATGGACCCACTGCTTGCATGATCAACTGGACTGGAAGGTTAGTTGAGTTCAGTAGTCAGTTTAAAAAGTTTGAAAGTTCTTAATGAACTGCATTCATGAGTGTTAGGGTTGATTATTATTATAATTATTAATAAGTTCTAAATTAATTGTGCCCACCGATGGAACCTCATGACCATTTTAAGTCTCGAATACATATATGTCCACTGATAAATTGAATCAAAGAACCAATTCTCCTCTCTTAATTGCCCCCACACTGTGGTTAGGGAGTGTTGGTTGTTTAAAAGATCAGAAAAAAAAATCCACCTTGGCTGATAAAAATCTTAATTCTCATGACCTGGGGGGTTGAATAGTCTTTGAAAATTACAAGGAGAAATTGGATGTTCAACACTCTTAGGCCCTAATGAGGCTGAATCGTGACTGATTGCAGTAAACTCACTGCAGATTCAGGCATTTTGACAACCAGAGGGTTAAGTTTAATCCCAGCTGGCAAGTTGAATGTTTTAAGCTAGGCTGGGAGTTTGATTGAACCGATCTAAAGCAAATCAAAAAATTCTGCACTGGGGATATATTTTAGAGTTGTTCAGCTTAAGTGTATCATGCAGCTGACAACAGAAGATTGATCTATTTTGAGAAAAGCAGACATTGATTGCAGTCTTGAACTGGCTCGAAATGTTCGACCCAGTCTCATATTGTCATCACGTCGTCGTCACCATCATTAATTTGGGTGTGTTTTCTTTTTTTTTTTTTTTAAATTTATTTTTCTGTTATTTGCAAAGCCATCTGAATTTGTATTGCTCCAAAGTCTCAGTGTCACACTTATAAAAAGTCATTAATGAGAATCAGATTTGATGTTTTGCTTTGCTTGTGACTGTCTGCAGCCTGACAGATGTCAGCCTCTGACAAGGATTTATTTCTGTCAAGCCGTCAACTCAGCACTGACTGACTGGGGTGCATTCATGCCGCGAGAAGCAGGCCACCAGGGCTACGTGCCTTCTGGGTGAGATGGACCCACTGCTTGCATGATCAACTGGACTGGAAGGTTAGTTGAGTTCAGTAGTCAGTTTAAAAGTTTGAAAGTTCTTAATGAACTGCATTCATGAGTGTTAGGGTTGATTATTATTATAATTATTAATAAGTTCTAAATTAATTGTGCCCACCGATGGAACCCTCATGACCATTTTAAGTCTCGAATACATATATGTCCACTGATAAATTGAATCAAAGAACCAATTCTCCTCTCTTAATTGCCCCCACACTGTGGTTAGGGAGTGTTGGTTGTTTTAAAAGATCAGAAAAAAAATCCACCTTGGCTGATAAAAATCTTAATTCTCATGACCTGGGGGGTTGAATAGTCCTTTGAAATTACAAGGAGAAATTGGATGTTCAACACTCTTAGGCCCTAATGAGGCTGAATCGTGACTGATTGCAGTAAACTCACTGCAGATTCAGGCATTTTGACAACCAGAGGGTTAAGTTAATCCCAGCTGGCAAGTTGAATGTTTTAAGCTAGGCTGGGAGTTTGATTGAAACCGATCTAAAGCAAATCAAAAATTTCTGCACTGGGGGATATATTTTTAGAGTTGTTTCAGCTTAAGTGTATCATGCAGCTGACAACAGAAGATTGATCTATTTTGAGAAAAGCAGACATTGATTGCAGTCTTGAACTGGCTCGAAATGTTCGACCCAGTCTCATATTGTCATCACGTCGTCGTCACCATCATTAATTTGGGTGTGTTTCTTTTTTTTTTTTTTTTTTTTAAATTTATTTTTCTGTTATTTGCAAAGCCATCTGAATTTGTATTGCTCCAAAGTCTCAGTGTCACACTTATAAAAAGTCATTAATGAGAATCAGATTTGATGTTTTTGCTTTGCTTGTGACTGTCTGCAGCCTGACAGATGTCAGCCTCTGACAAGGATTTATTTCTGTCAAGCCGTCAACTCAGCACTGACTGACTGGGGTGCATTCATGCCGCGAGAAGCAGGCCACCAGGGCTACGTGCCTTCTGGGTGAGATGGACCCACTGCTTGCATGATCAACTGGACTGGAAGGTTAGTTGAGTTCAGTAGTCAGTTTTAAAAAGTTTGAAAGTTCTTAATGAACTGCATTCATGAGTGTTAGGGTTGATTATTATTATAATTATTAATAAGTTCTAAATTAATTGTGCCCACCGATGGAACCTCATGACCATTTTAAGTCTCGAATACATATATGTCCACTGATAAATTGAATCAAAGAACCAATTCTCCTCTCTTAATTGCCCCCACACTGTGGTTAGGGAGTGTTGGTTGTTTAAAAGATCAGAAAAAAAATCCACCTTGGCTGATAAAAATCTTAATTCTCATGACCTGGGGGGTTGAATAGTCTTTGAAATTACAAGGAGAAATTGGATGTTCAACACTCTTAGGCCCTAATGAGGCTGAATCGTGACTGATTGCAGTAAACTCACTGCAGATTCAGGCATTTTGACAACCAGAGGGTTAAGTTTAATCCCAGCTGGCAAGTTGAATGTTTTAAGCTAGGCTGGGAGTTTGATTGAAACCGATCTAAAGCAAATCAAAAAATTCTGCACTGGGGATATATTTTAGAGTTGTTCAGCTTAAGTGTATCATGCAGCTGACAACAGAAGATTGATCTATTTTGAGAAAAGCAGACATTGATTGCAGTCTTGAACTGGCTCGAAATGTTCGACCCAGTCTCATATTGTCATCACGTCGTCGTCACCATCATTAATTTGGGTGTGTTTCTTTTTTTTTTTTTTTTTTTTTAAATTTATTTTTCTGTTATTTGCAAAGCCATCTGAATTTGTATTGCTCCAAAGTCTCAGTGTCACACTTATAAAAAAGTCATTAATGAGAATCAGATTTGATGTTTTGCTTTGCTTGTGACTGTCTGCAGCCTGACAGATGTCAGCCTCTGACAAGGATTTATTTCTGTCAAGCCGTCAACTCAGCACTGACTGACTGGGGTGCATTCATGCCGCGAGAAGCAGGCCACCAGGGCTACGTGCCTTCTGGGTGAGATGGACCCACTGCTTGCATGATCAACTGGACTGGAAGGTTAGTTGAGTTCAGTAGTCAGTTTAAAAAGTTTGAAAGTTCTTAATGAACTGCATTCATGAGTGTTAGGGTTGATTATTATTATAATTATTAATAAGTTCTAAATTAATTGTGCCCACCGATGGAACCTCATGACCATTTTAAGTCTCGAATACATATATGTCCACTGATAAATTGAATCAAAGAACCAATTCTCCTCTCTTAATTGCCCCCACACTGTGGTTAGGGAGTGTTGGTTGTTTAAAAGATCAGAAAAAAAATCCACCTTGGCTGATAAAAATCTTAATTCTCATGACCTGGGGGGTTGAATAGTCTTTGAAATTACAAGGAGAAATTGGATGTTCAACACTCTTAGGCCCTAATGAGGCTGAATCGTGACTGATTGCAGTAAACTCACTGCAGATTCAGGCATTTTGACAACCAGAGGGTTAAGTTTAATCCAGCTGGCAAGTTGAATGTTTTAAGCTAGGCTGGGAGTTTGATTGAAACCGATCTAAAGCAAATCAAAAAAATTCTGCACTGGGGATATATTTTAGAGTTGTTCAGCTTAAGTGTATCATGCAGCTGACAACAGAAGATTGATCTATTTTGAGAAAAGCAGACATTGATTGCAGTCTTGAACTGGCTCGAAATGTTCGACCCAGTCTCATATTGTCATCACGTCGTCGTCACCATCATTAATTTGGGTGTGTTTTCTTTTTTTTTTTTTTTTTTTAAATTTATTTTTCTGTTATTTGCAAAGCCATCTGAATTTGTATTGCTCCAAAGTCTCAGTGTCACACTTATAAAAAGTCATTAATGAGAATCAGATTTGATGTTTTGCTTTGCTTGTGACTGTCTGCAGCCTGACAGATGTCAGCCTCTGACAAGGATTTATTTCTGTCAAGCCGTCAACTCAGCACTGACTGACTGGGGTGCATTCATGCCGCGAGAAGCAGGCCACCAGGGCTACGTGCCTTCTGGGTGAGATGGACCCACTGCTTGCATGATCAACTGGACTGGAAGGTTAGTTGAGTTCAGTAGTCAGTTTAAAAAGTTTGAAAGTTCTTAATGAACTGCATTCATGAGTGTTAGGGTTGATTATTATTATAATTATTAATAAGTTCTAAATTAATTGTGCCCACCGATGGAACCTCATGACCATTTTAAGTCTCGAATACATATATGTCCACTGATAAATTGAATCAAAGAACCAATTCTCCTCTCTTAATTGCCCCCACACTGTGGTTAGGGAGTGTTGGTTGTTTAAAAGATCAGAAAAAAAATCCACCTTGGCTGATAAAAATCTTAATTCTCATGACCTGGGGGGTTGAATAGTCTTTGAAATTACAAGGAGAAATTGGATGTTCAACACTCTTAGGCCCTAATGAGGCTGAATCGTGACTGATTGCAGTAAACTCACTGCAGATTCAGGCATTTTGACAACCAGAGGGTTAAGTTTAATCCCAGCTGGCAAGTTGAATGTTTTAAGCTAGGCTGGGAGTTTGATTGAAACCGATCTAAAGCAAATCAAAAAATTCTGCACTGGGGATATATTTTAGAGTTGTTCAGCTTAAGTGTATCATGCAGCTGACAACAGAAGATTGATCTATTTTGAGAAAAGCAGACATTGATTGCAGTCTTGAACTGGCTCGAAATGTTCGACCCAGTCTCATATTGTCATCACGTCGTCGTCACCATCATTAATTTGGGTGTGTTTTCTTTTTTTTTTTTTTTTTTTTAAATTTATTTTTCTGTTATTTGCAAAGCCATCTGAATTTGTATTGCTCCAAAGTCTCAGTGTCACACTTATAAAAAGTCATTAATGAGAATCAGATTTGATGTTTTGCTTTGCTTGTGACTGTCTGCAGCCTGACAGATGTCAGCCTCTGACAAGGATTTATTTCTGTCAAGCCGTCAACTCAGCACTGACTGACTGGGGTGCATTCATGCCGCGAGAAGCAGGCCACCAGGGCTACGTGCCTTCTGGGTGAGATGGACCCACTGCTTGCATGATCAACTGGACTGGAAGGTTAGTTGAGTTCAGTAGTCAGTTTAAAAAGTTTGAAAGTTCTTAATGAACTGCATTCATGAGTGTTAGGGTTGATTATTATTATAATTATTAATAAGTTCTAAATTAATTGTGCCCACCGATGGAACCTCATGACCATTTTAAGTCTCGAATACATATATGTCCACTGATAAATTGAATCAAAGAACCAATTCTCCTCTCTTAATTGCCCCCACACTGTGGTTAGGGAGTGTTGGTTGTTTAAAAGATCAGAAAAAAAATCCACCTTGGCTGATAAAAATCTTAATTCTCATGACCTGGGGGGTTGAATAGTCTTTGAAATTACAAGGAGAAATTGGATGTTCAACACTCTTAGGCCCTAATGAGGCTGAATCGTGACTGATTGCAGTAAACTCACTGCAGATTCAGGCATTTTGACAACCAGAGGGTTAAGTTTAATCCCAGCTGGCAAGTTGAATGTTTTAAGCTAGGCTGGGAGTTTGATTGAAACCGATCTAAAGCAAATCAAAAAATTCTGCACTGGGGATATATTTTAGAGTTGTTCAGCTTAAGTGTATCATGCAGCTGACAACAGAAGATTGATCTATTTTGAGAAAAGCAGACATTGATTGCAGTCTTGAACTGGCTCGAAATGTTCGACCCAGTCTCATATTGTCATCACGTCGTCGTCACCATCATTAATTTGGGTGTGTTTTCTTTTTTTTTTTTTTTTTTTTAAATTTATTTTTCTGTTATTTGCAAAGCCATCTGAATTTGTATTGCTCCAAAGTCTCAGTGTCACACTTATAAAAAGTCATTAATGAGAATCAGATTTGATGTTTTGCTTTGCTTGTGACTGTCTGCAGCCTGACAGATGTCAGCCTCTGACAAGGATTTATTTCTGTCAAGCCGTCAACTCAGCACTGACTGACTGGGGTGCATTCATGCCGCGAGAAGCAGGCCACCAGGGCTACGTGCCTTCTGGGTGAGATGGACCCACTGCTTGCATGATCAACTGGACTGGAAGGTTAGTTGAGTTCAGTAGTCAGTTTAAAAAGTTTGAAAGTTCTTAATGAACTGCATTCATGAGTGTTAGGGTTGATTATTATTATAATTATTAATAAGTTCTAAATTAATTGTGCCCACCGATGGAACCTCATGACCATTTTAAGTCTCGAATACATATATGTCCACTGATAAATTGAATCAAAGAACCAATTCTCCTCTCTTAATTGCCCCCACACTGTGGTTAGGGAGTGTTGGTTGTTTAAAAGATCAGAAAAAAAATCCACCTTGGCTGATAAAAATCTTAATTCTCATGACCTGGGGGGTTGAATAGTCTTTGAAATTACAAGGAGAAATTGGATGTTCAACACTCTTAGGCCCTAATGAGGCTGAATCGTGACTGATTGCAGTAAACTCACTGCAGATTCAGGCATTTTGACAACCAGAGGGTTAAGTTTAATCCCAGCTGGCAAGTTGAATGTTTTAAGCTAGGCTGGGAGTTTGATTGAAACCGATCTAAAGCAAATCAAAAAATTCTGCACTGGGGATATATTTTAGAGTTGTTCAGCTTAAGTGTATCATGCAGCTGACAACAGAAGATTGATCTATTTTGAGAAAAGCAGACATTGATTGCAGTCTTGAACTGGCTCGAAATGTTCGACCCAGTCTCATATTGTCATCACGTCGTCGTCACCATCATTAATTTGGGTGTGTTTTCTTTTTTTTTTTTTTTTTTTAAATTTATTTTTCTGTTATTTGCAAAGCCATCTGAATTTGTATTGCTCCAAAGTCTCAGTGTCACACTTATAAAAAGTCATTAATGAGAATCAGATTTGATGTTTTGCTTTGCTTGTGACTGTCTGCAGCCTGACAGATGTCAGCCTCTGACAAGGATTTATTTCTGTCAAGCCGTCAACTCAGCACTGACTGACTGGGGTGCATTCATGCCGCGAGAAGCAGGCCACCAGGGCTACGTGCCTTCTGGGTGAGATGGACCCACTGCTTGCATGATCAACTGGACTGGAAGGTTAGTTGAGTTCAGTAGTCAGTTTAAAAAGTTTGAAAGTTCTTAATGAACTGCATTCATGAGTGTTAGGGTTGATTATTATTATAATTATTAATAAGTTCTAAATTAATTGTGCCCACCGATGGAACCTCATGACCATTTTAAGTCTCGAATACATATATGTCCACTGATAAATTGAATCAAAGAACCAATTCTCCTCTCTTAATTGCCCCCACACTGTGGTTAGGGAGTGTTGGTTGTTTAAAAGATCAGAAAAAAAATCCACCTTGGCTGATAAAAATCTTAATTCTCATGACCTGGGGGGTTGAATAGTCTTTGAAATTACAAGGAGAAATTGGATGTTCAACACTCTTAGGCCCTAATGAGGCTGAATCGTGACTGATTGCAGTAAACTCACTGCAGATTCAGGCATTTTGACAACCAGAGGGTTAAGTTTAATCCCAGCTGGCAAGTTGAATGTTTTAAGCTAGGCTGGGAGTTTGATTGAAACCGATCTAAAGCAAATCAAAAAATTCTGCACTGGGGATATATTTTAGAGTTGTTCAGCTTAAGTGTATCATGCAGCTGACAACAGAAGATTGATCTATTTTGAGAAAAGCAGACATTGATTGCAGTCTTGAACTGGCTCGAAATGTTCGACCCAGTCTCATATTGTCATCACGTCGTCGTCACCATCATTAATTTGGGTGTGTTTTCTTTTTTTTTTTTTTTTTTTAAATTTATTTTTCTGTTATTTGCAAAGCCATCTGAATTTGTATTGCTCCAAAGTCTCAGTGTCACACTTATAAAAAGTCATTAATGAGAATCAGATTTGATGTTTTGCTTTGCTTGTGACTGTCTGCAGCCTGACAGATGTCAGCCTCTGACAAGGATTTATTTCTGTCAAGCCGTCAACTCAGCACTGACTGACTGGGGTGCATTCATGCCGCGAGAAGCAGGCCACCAGGGCTACGTGCCTTCTGGGTGAGATGGACCCACTGCTTGCATGATCAACTGGACTGGAAGGTTAGTTGAGTTCAGTAGTCAGTTTAAAAAGTTTGAAAGTTCTTAATGAACTGCATTCATGAGTGTTAGGGTTGATTATTATTATAATTATTAATAAGTTCTAAATTAATTGTGCCCACCGATGGAACCTCATGACCATTTTAAGTCTCGAATACATATATGTCCACTGATAAATTGAATCAAAGAACCAATTCTCCTCTCTTAATTGCCCCCACACTGTGGTTAGGGAGTGTTGGTTGTTTAAAAGATCAGAAAAAAAATCCACCTTGGCTGATAAAAATCTTAATTCTCATGACCTGGGGGGTTGAATAGTCTTTGAAATTACAAGGAGAAATTGGATGTTCAACACTCTTAGGCCCTAATGAGGCTGAATCGTGACTGATTGCAGTAAACTCACTGCAGATTCAGGCATTTTGACAACCAGAGGGTTAAGTTTAATCCCAGCTGGCAAGTTGAATGTTTTAAGCTAGGCTGGGAGTTTGATTGAAACCGATCTAAAGCAAATCAAAAAATTCTGCACTGGGGATATATTTTAGAGTTGTTCAGCTTAAGTGTATCATGCAGCTGACAACAGAAGATTGATCTATTTTGAGAAAAGCAGACATTGATTGCAGTCTTGAACTGGCTCGAAATGTTCGACCCAGTCTCATATTGTCATCACGTCGTCGTCACCATCATTAATTTGGGTGTGTTTTCTTTTTTTTTTTTTTTTTTTTAAATTTATTTTTCTGTTATTTGCAAAGCCATCTGAATTTGTATTGCTCCAAAGTCTCAGTGTCACACTTATAAAAAGTCATTAATGAGAATCAGATTTGATGTTTTGCTTTGCTTGTGACTGTCTGCAGCCTGACAGATGTCAGCCTCTGACAAGGATTTATTTCTGTCAAGCCGTCAACTCAGCACTGACTGACTGGGGTGCATTCATGCCACGAGAAGCAGGCCACCAGGGCTACGTGCCTTCTGGGTGAGATGGACCCACTGCTTGCATGATCAACTGGACTGGAAGGTTAGTTGAGTTCAGTAGTCAGTTTAAAAAGTTTGAAAGTTCTTAATGAACTGCATTCATGAGTGTTAGGGTTGATTATTATTATAATTATTAATAAGTTCTAAATTAATTGTGCCCACCGATGGAACCTCATGACCATTTTAAGTCTCGAATACATATATGTCCACTGATAAATTGAATCAAAGAACCAATTCTCCTCTCTTAATTGCCCCCACACTGTGGTTAGGGAGTGTTGGTTGTTTAAAAGATCAGAAAAAAAATCCACCTTGGCTGATAAAAATCTTAATTCTCATGACCTGGGGGGTTGAATAGTCTTTGAAATTACAAGGAGAAATTGGATGTTCAACACTCTTAGGCCCTAATGAGGCTGAATCGTGACTGATTGCAGTAAACTCACTGCAGATTCAGGCATTTTGACAACCAGAGGGTTAAGTTTAATCCCAGCTGGCAAGTTGAATGTTTTAAGCTAGGCTGGGAGTTTGATTGAAACCGATCTAAAGCAAATCAAAAAATTCTGCACTGGGGATATATTTTAGAGTTGTTCAGCTTAAGTGTATCATGCAGCTGACAACAGAAGATTGATCTATTTTGAGAAAAGCAGACATTGATTGCAGTCTTGAACTGGCTCGAAATGTTCGACCCAGTCTCATATTGTCATCACGTCGTCGTCACCATCATTAATTTGGGTGTGTTTTCTTTTTTTTTTTTTTTTTTTTAAATTTATTTTTCTGTTATTTGCAAAGCCATCTGAATTTGTATTGCTCCAAAGTCTCAGTGTCACACTTATAAAAAGTCATTAATGAGAATCAGATTTGATGTTTTGCTTTGCTTGTGACTGTCTGCAGCCTGACAGATGTCAGCCTCTGACAAGGATTTATTTCTGTCAAGCCGTCAACTCAGCACTGACTGACTGGGGTGCATTCATGCCGCGAGAAGCAGGCCACCAGGGCTACGTGCCTTCTGGGTGAGATGGACCCACTGCTTGCATGATCAACTGGACTGGAAGGTTAGTTGAGTTCAGTAGTCAGTTTAAAAAGTTTGAAAGTTCTTAATGAACTGCATTCATGAGTGTTAGGGTTGATTATTATTATAATTATTAATAAGTTCTAAATTAATTGTGCCCACCGATGGAACCTCATGACCATTTTAAGTCTCGAATACATATATGTCCACTGATAAATTGAATCAAAGAACCAATTCTCCTCTCTTAATTGCCCCCACACTGTGGTTAGGGAGTGTTGGTTGTTTAAAAGATCAGAAAAAAAATCCACCTTGGCTGATAAAAATCTTAATTCTCATGACCTGGGGGGTTGAATAGTCTTTGAAATTACAAGGAGAAATTGGATGTTCAACACTCTTAGGCCCTAATGAGGCTGAATCGTGACTGATTGCAGTAAACTCACTGCAGATTCAGGCATTTTGACAACCAGAGGGTTAAGTTTAATCCCAGCTGGCAAGTTGAATGTTTTAAGCTAGGCTGGGAGTTTGATTGAAACCGATCTAAAGCAAATCAAAAAATTCTGCACTGGGGATATATTTTAGAGTTGTTCAGCTTAAGTGTATCATGCAGCTGACAACAGAAGATTGATCTATTTTGAGAAAAGCAGACATTGATTGCAGTCTTGAACTGGCTCGAAATGTTCGACCCAGTCTCATATTGTCATCACGTCGTCGTCACCATCATTAATTTGGGTGTGTTTTCTTTTTTTTTTTTTTTTTTTAAATTTATTTTTCTGTTATTTGCAAAGCCATCTGAATTTGTATTGCTCCAAAGTCTCAGTGTCACACTTATAAAAAGTCATTAATGAGAATCAGATTTGATGTTTTGCTTTGCTTGTGACTGTCTGCAGCCTGACAGATGTCAGCCTCTGACAAGGATTTATTTCTGTCAAGCCGTCAACTCAGCACTGACTGACTGGGGTGCATTCATGCCGCGAGAAGCAGGCCACCAGGGCTACGTGCCTTCTGGGTGAGATGGACCCACTGCTTGCATGATCAACTGGACTGGAAGGTTAGTTGAGTTCAGTAGTCAGTTTAAAAAGTTTGAAAGTTCTTAATGAACTGCATTCATGAGTGTTAGGGTTGATTATTATTATAATTATTAATAAGTTCTAAATTAATTGTGCCCACCGATGGAACCTCATGACCATTTTAAGTCTCGAATACATATATGTCCACTGATAAATTGAATCAAAGAACCAATTCTCCTCTCTTAATTGCCCCCACACTGTGGTTAGGGAGTGTTGGTTGTTTAAAAGATCAGAAAAAAAATCCACCTTGGCTGATAAAAATCTTAATTCTCATGACCTGGGGGGTTGAATAGTCTTTGAAATTACAAGGAGAAATTGGATGTTCAACACTCTTAGGCCCTAATGAGGCTGAATCGTGACTGATTGCAGTAAACTCACTGCAGATTCAGGCATTTTGACAACCAGAGGGTTAAGTTTAATCCCAGCTGGCAAGTTGAATGTTTTAAGCTAGGCTGGGAGTTTGATTGAAACCGATCTAAAGCAAATCAAAAAATTCTGCACTGGGGATATATTTTAGAGTTGTTCAGCTTAAGTGTATCATGCAGCTGACAACAGAAGATTGATCTATTTTGAGAAAAGCAGACATTGATTGCAGTCTTGAACTGGCTCGAAATGTTCGACCCAGTCTCATATTGTCATCACGTCGTCGTCACCATCATTAATTTGGGTGTGTTTTCTTTTTTTTTTTTTTTTTTTAAATTTATTTTTCTGTTATTTGCAAAGCCATCTGAATTTGTATTGCTCCAAAGTCTCAGTGTCACACTTATAAAAAGTCATTAATGAGAATCAGATTTGATGTTTTGCTTTGCTTGTGACTGTCTGCAGCCTGACAGATGTCAGCCTCTGACAAGGATTTATTTCTGTCAAGCCGTCAACTCAGCACTGACTGACTGGGGTGCATTCATGCCGCGAGAAGCAGGCCACCAGGGCTACGTGCCTTCTGGGTGAGATGGACCCACTGCTTGCATGATCAACTGGACTGGAAGGTTAGTTGAGTTCAGTAGTCAGTTTAAAAAGTTTGAAAGTTCTTAATGAACTGCATTCATGAGTGTTAGGGTTGATTATTATTATAATTATTAATAAGTTCTAAATTAATTGTGCCCACCGATGGAACCTCATGACCATTTTAAGTCTCGAATACATATATGTCCACTGATAAATTGAATCAAAGAACCAATTCTCCTCTCTTAATTGCCCCCACACTGTGGTTAGGGAGTGTTGGTTGTTTAAAAGATCAGAAAAAAAATCCACCTTGGCTGATAAAAATCTTAATTCTCATGACCTGGGGGGTTGAATAGTCTTTGAAATTACAAGGAGAAATTGGATGTTCAACACTCTTAGGCCCTAATGAGGCTGAATCGTGACTGATTGCAGTAAACTCACTGCAGATTCAGGCATTTTGACAACCAGAGGGTTAAGTTTAATCCCAGCTGGCAAGTTGAATGTTTTAAGCTAGGCTGGGAGTTTGATTGAAACCGATCTAAAGCAAATCAAAAAATTCTGCACTGGGGATATATTTTAGAGTTGTTCAGCTTAAGTGTATCATGCAGCTGACAACAGAAGATTGATCTATTTTGAGAAAAGCAGACATTGATTGCAGTCTTGAACTGGCTCGAAATGTTCGACCCAGTCTCATATTGTCATCACGTCGTCGTCACCATCATTAATTTGGGTGTGTTTTCTTTTTTTTTTTTTTTTTTTAAATTTATTTTTCTGTTATTTGCAAAGCCATCTGAATTTGTATTGCTCCAAAGTCTCAGTGTCACACTTATAAAAAGTCATTAATGAGAATCAGATTTGATGTTTTGCTTTGCTTGTGACTGTCTGCAGCCTGACAGATGTCAGCCTCTGACAAGGATTTATTTCTGTCAAGCCGTCAACTCAGCACTGACTGACTGGGGTGCATTCATGCCGCGAGAAGCAGGCCACCAGGGCTACGTGCCTTCTGGGTGAGATGGACCCACTGCTTGCATGATCAACTGGACTGGAAGGTTAGTTGAGTTCAGTAGTCAGTTTAAAAAGTTTGAAAGTTCTTAATGAACTGCATTCATGAGTGTTAGGGTTGATTATTATTATAATTATTAATAAGTTCTAAATTAATTGTGCCCACCGATGGAACCTCATGACCATTTTAAGTCTCGAATACATATATGTCCACTGATAAATTGAATCAAAGAACCAATTCTCCTCTCTTAATTGCCCCCACACTGTGGTTAGGGAGTGTTGGTTGTTTAAAAGATCAGAAAAAAAATCCACCTTGGCTGATAAAAATCTTAATTCTCATGACCTGGGGGGTTGAATAGTCTTTGAAATTACAAGGAGAAATTGGATGTTCAACACTCTTAGGCCCTAATGAGGCTGAATCGTGACTGATTGCAGTAAACTCACTGCAGATTCAGGCATTTTGACAACCAGAGGGTTAAGTTTAATCCCAGCTGGCAAGTTGAATGTTTTAAGCTAGGCTGGGAGTTTGATTGAAACCGATCTAAAGCAAATCAAAAAATTCTGCACTGGGGATATATTTTAGAGTTGTTCAGCTTAAGTGTATCATGCAGCTGACAACAGAAGATTGATCTATTTTGAGAAAAGCAGACATTGATTGCAGTCTTGAACTGGCTCGAAATGTTCGACCCAGTCTCATATTGTCATCACGTCGTCGTCACCATCATTAATTTGGGTGTGTTTTCTTTTTTTTTTTTTTTTTTTTAAATTTATTTTTCTGTTATTTGCAAAGCCATCTGAATTTGTATTGCTCCAAAGTCTCAGTGTCACACTTATAAAAAGTCATTAATGAGAATCAGATTTGATGTTTTGCTTTGCTTGTGACTGTCTGCAGCCTGACAGATGTCAGCCTCTGACAAGGATTTATTTCTGTCAAGCCGTCAACTCAGCACTGACTGACTGGGGTGCATTCATGCCGCGAGAAGCAGGCCACCAGGGCTACGTGCCTTCTGGGTGAGATGGACCCACTGCTTGCATGATCAACTGGACTGGAAGGTTAGTTGAGTTCAGTAGTCAGTTTAAAAAGTTTGAAAGTTCTTAATGAACTGCATTCATGAGTGTTAGGGTTGATTATTATTATAATTATTAATAAGTTCTAAATTAATTGTGCCCACCGATGGAACCTCATGACCATTTTAAGTCTCGAATACATATATGTCCACTGATAAATTGAATCAAAGAACCAATTCTCCTCTCTTATTGCCCCCACACTGTGGTTAGGGAGTGTTGGTTGTTTAAAAGATCAGAAAAAAATCCACCTTGGCTGATAAAAATCTTAATTCTCATGACCTGGGGGGTTGAATAGTCTTTGAAATTACAAGGAGAAATTGGATGTTCAACACTCTTAGGCCCTAATGAGGCTGAATCGTGGACTGATTGCAGTAAACTCACTGCAGATTCAGGCATTTTGACAACCAGAGGGTTAAGTTTAATCCCAGCTGGCAAGTTGAATGTTTTAAGCTAGGCTGGGAGTTTGATTGAAACCGATCTAAAGCAAATCAAAAAATTCTGCACTGGGGATATATTTTAGAGTTGTTCAGCTTAAGTGTATCATGCAGCTGACAACAGAAGATTGATCTATTTTGAGAAAAGCAGACATTGATTGCAGTCTTGAACTGGCTCGAAATGTTCGACCCAGTCTCATATTGTCATCACGTCGTCGTCACCATCATTAATTTGGGTGTGTTTTCTTTTTTTTTTTTTTTTTTTTAAATTTATTTTTCTGTTATTTGCAAAGCCATCTGAATTTGTATTGCTCCAAAGTCTCAGTGTCACACTTATAAAAAGTCATTAATGAGAATCAGATTTGATGTTTTGCTTTGCTTGTGACTGTCTGCAGCCTGACAGATGTCAGCCTCTGACAAGGATTTATTTCTGTCAAGCCGTCAACTCAGCACTGACTGACTGGGGTGCATTCATGCCGCGAGAAGCAGGCCACCAGGGCTACGTGCCTTCTGGGTGAGATGGACCCACTGCTTGCATGATCAACTGGACTGGAAGGTTAGTTGAGTTCAGTAGTCAGTTTAAAAAGTTTGAAAGTTCTTAATGAACTGCATTCATGAGTGTTAGGGTTGATTATTATTATAATTATTAATAAGTTCTAAATTAATTGTGCCCACCGATGGAACCTCATGACCATTTTAAGTCTCGAATACATATATGTCCACTGATAAATTGAATCAAAGAACCAATTCTCCTCTCTTAATTGCCCCCACACTGTGGTTAGGGAGTGTTGGTTGTTTAAAAGATCAGAAAAAAAATCCACCTTGGCTGATAAAAATCTTAATTCTCATGACCTGGGGGGTTGAATAGTCTTTGAAATTACAAGGAGAAATTGGATGTTCAACACTCTTAGGCCCTAATGAGGCTGAATCGTGACTGATTGCAGTAAACTCACTGCAGATTCAGGCATTTTGACAACCAGAGGGTTAAGTTTAATCCCAGCTGGCAAGTTGAATGTTTTAAGCTAGGCTGGGAGTTTGATTGAAACCGATCTAAAGCAAATCAAAAAATTCTGCACTGGGGATATATTTTAGAGTTGTTCAGCTTAAGTGTATCATGCAGCTGACAACAGAAGATTGATCTATTTTGAGAAAAGCAGACATTGATTGCAGTCTTGAACTGGCTCGAAATGTTCGACCCAGTCTCATATTGTCATCACGTCGTCGTCACCATCATTAATTTGGGTGTGTTTTCTTTTTTTTTTTTTTTTTTTTAAATTTATTTTTCTGTTATTTGCAAAGCCATCTGAATTTGTATTGCTCCAAAGTCTCAGTGTCACACTTATAAAAAGTCATTAATGAGAATCAGATTTGATGTTTTGCTTTGCTTGTGACTGTCTGCAGCCTGACAGATGTCAGCCTCTGACAAGGATTTATTTCTGTCAAGCCGTCAACTCAGCACTGACTGACTGGGGTGCATTCATGCCGCGAGAAGCAGGCCACCAGGGCTACGTGCCTTCTGGGTGAGATGGACCCACTGCTTGCATGATCAACTGGACTGGAAGGTTAGTTGAGTTCAGTAGTCAGTTTAAAAAGTTTGAAAGTTCTTAATGAACTGCATTCATGAGTGTTAGGGTTGATTATTATTATAATTATTAATAAGTTCTAAATTAATTGTGCCCACCGATGGAACCTCATGACCATTTTAAGTCTCGAATACATATATGTCCACTGATAAATTGAATCAAAGAACCAATTCTCCTCTCTTAATTGCCCCCACACTGTGGTTAGGGAGTGTTGGTTGTTTAAAAGATCAGAAAAAAAATCCACCTTGGCTGATAAAAATCTTAATTCTCATGACCTGGGGGGTTGAATAGTCTTTGAAATTACAAGGAGAAATTGGATGTTCAACACTCTTAGGCCCTAATGAGGCTGAATCGTGACTGATTGCAGTAAACTCACTGCAGATTCAGGCATTTTGACAACCAGAGGGTTAAGTTTAATCCCAGCTGGCAAGTTGAATGTTTTAAGCTAGGCTGGGAGTTTGATGAAACCGATCTAAAGCAAATCAAAAAATTCTGCACTGGGGATATATTTTAGAGTTGTTCAGCTTAAGTGTATCATGCAGCTGACAACAGAAGATTGATCTATTTTGAGAAAAGCAGACATTGATTGCAGTCTTGAACTGGCTCGAAATGTTCGACCCAGTCTCATATTGTCATCACGTCGTCGTCACCATCATTAATTTGGGTGTGTTTTCTTTTTTTTTTTTTTTTTTTAAATTTATTTTTCTGTTATTTGCAAAGCCATCTGAATTTGTATTGCTCCAAAGTCTCAGTGTCACACTTATAAAAAGTCATTAATGAGAATCAGATTTGATGTTTTGCTTTGCTTGTGACTGTCTGCAGCCTGACAGATGTCAGCCTCTGACAAGGATTTATTTCTGTCAAGCCGTCAACTCAGCACTGACTGACTGGGGTGCATTCATGCCGCGAGAAGCAGGCCACCAGGGCTACGTGCCTTCTGGGTGAGATGGACCCACTGCTTGCATGATCAACTGGACTGGAAGGTTAGTTGAGTTCAGTAGTCAGTTTAAAAAGTTTGAAAGTTCTTAATGAACTGCATTCATGAGTGTTAGGGTTGATTATTATTATAATTATTAATAAGTTCTAAATTAATTGTGCCCACCGATGGAACCTCATGACCATTTTAAGTCTCGAATACATATATGTCCACTGATAAATTGAATCAAAGAACCAATTCTCCTCTCTTAATTGCCCCCACACTGTGGTTAGGGAGTGTTGGTTGTTTAAAAGATCAGAAAAAAAATCCACCTTGGCTGATAAAAATCTTAATTCTCATGACCTGGGGGGTTGAATAGTCTTTGAAATTACAAGGAGAAATTGGATGTTCAACACTCTTAGGCCCTAATGAGGCTGAATCGTGACTGATTGCAGTAAACTCACTGCAGATTCAGGCATTTTGACAACCAGAGGGTTAAGTTTAATCCCAGCTGGCAAGTTGAATGTTTTAAGCTAGGCTGGGAGTTTGATTGAAACCGATCTAAAGCAAATCAAAAAATTCTGCACTGGGGATATATTTTAGAGTTGTTCAGCTTAAGTGTATCATGCAGCTGACAACAGAAGATTGATCTATTTTGAGAAAAGCAGACATTGATTGCAGTCTTGAACTGGCTCGAAATGTTCGACCCAGTCTCATATTGTCATCACGTCGTCGTCACCATCATTAATTTGGGTGTGTTTTCTTTTTTTTTTTTTTTTTTTTAAATTTATTTTTCTGTTATTTGCAAAGCCATCTGAATTTGTATTGCTCCAAAGTCTCAGTGTCACACTTATAAAAAGTCATTAATGAGAATCAGATTTGATGTTTTGCTTTGCTTGTGACTGTCTGCAGCCTGACAGATGTCAGCCTCTGACAAGGATTTATTTCTGTCAAGCCGTCAACTCAGCACTGACTGACTGGGGTGCATTCATGCCGCGAGAAGCAGGCCACCAGGGCTACGTGCCTTCTGGGTGAGATGGACCCACTGCTTGCATGATCAACTGGACTGAAGGTTAGTTGAGTTCAGTAGTCAGTTTAAAAAGTTTGAAAGTTCTTAATGAACTGCATTCATGAGTGTTAGGGTTGATTATTATTATAATTATTAATAAGTTCTAAATTAATTGTGCCCACCGATGGAACCTCATGACCATTTTAAGTCTCGAATACATATATGTCCACTGATAAATTGAATCAAAGAACCAATTCTCCTCTCTTAATTGCCCCCACACTGTGTTAGGGAGTGTTGGTTGTTTAAAAGATCAGAAAAAAAATCCACCTTGGCTGATAAAAATCTTAATTCTCATGACCTGGGGGGTTGAATAGTCTTTGAAATTACAAGGAGAAATTGGATGTTCAACACTCTTAGGCCCTAATGAGGCTGAATCGTGACTGATTGCAGTAAACTCACTGCAGATTCAGGCATTTTGACAACCAGAGGGTTAGTTTAATCCCAGCTGGCAAGTTGAATGGATTAATTTCCTGACCCAATCTCTTATCATATCATTATCGTTATCATTCTTAGGAATGTGTTTTTGGCTTGTTTCCCCTCAGGAGGATTAAGTCAAGCCGTTCAGTCAGGACTGGGGGTGCATTGGATGGCCGTTCGACTTAGGCCAGAGCCAACGTGCCTTCTCTGTGACCTGAGTGATGCCGGAGATGTCCACTGATCGACTAAAAGACTCAAACACTCAAATTTAAAGAACATTGCGACGTGTGGGGTGGTGAGAATTAAGCATCTCTATTCGTTGTTGTGACGTCAGCATCGAGCGCTACCAATAGGTTTCCAGACTCTATTGTGACGTCCTTGATGCACTGATATAATAGAGTGTTTGCAGCCTTAATTTACATTTTTGACTCGGTGTTAGTTTTAGCTTATATGTTATATAAGGATTGGATAGTTTTATTATATTAGTTTTATTATTTTATTATTATTTTAATGTAACTTGTAAGGCGCATTTGAATATATTCATATAGATATTTGCGCCGAATAAGTAATAAGTTATTTTTGAGCTGTGGTTAAGCAGAGACGTTTTACCGAGCGTGCTTTACAGGTGGCAGAATATTAGACCGAGGACTTGTTGATGGAGGTTGATGGTTTCTTACTTCTATTTGTTAAGGCGTTATGATTCAAATAAGGTTTACAAACTTTATATAAATTAGGGTTTTAAAGGCAGTCACTTGTGGAATCGGCTCTGATTATTTGTATATGCTTGTGATTGCGAGGTCATTCTTTCTTTTGCGTCCTAATGTCACACGGTAAAACATTTGGTAATTACTAACAGAGTTATGGCAGAGTTATGGCAGATGGTATATAAGCGATTATGGGAATATTCATTTTAAAGACGTTTTATTCTGAGCTATCCTAATCAAGTCGGTCTCAGTTCACAATATTTGAAAGACGTTCAACAAACGGTTGTCTTCAGTATAGGACAAACATAAAATCCTTTTTAGCCTTCAAATATTTGCTGGCGGGTAGAAAGAAAGCCTCTGTATCCTTTCCCATTCAAACAGCAGATAATGTACGGTGGTAAATTTTTTGGTCGTTTTCCCATGCATCCTCTTTAATATTCATTGACTTAATGCTGATAGTGTTTCGACGGTATAATTTTCCGTTATTTAAAGTAGACGTATGAGGTAAACTTCCAGTTAAAATGTTTCTATTTAATCCCTCTAAAATTAAACCAATAACGACTCAACCAAAAATATAACTGAGACTAACATTTCGTAGTAGTTCAGTTCTTTTGATAAAACTTGTTAAGAATAAATTTACAATAATCATTTGCCTATATTACGTCTCTTCTTTTAAGTAATCGACAAGATTGCTAAGGAAAAGAGAGGCAAAAGTGCCGAGCGTAAAGGAGAAGTTAAGCGAGGTTCAACGTCTACGAGCGACCTTTCACGCATTGCCTCTGTGTTATTTGCGAACGTAAATTTTACGCATGTGCACACGCCAAAATTACGCGACACTGGAAATCAACCCTTACGGTTCCCTGATTACAATTCAGATAAATACAGCAATGGACTATTAAGACATATTACCCAGCGTTTATTAAAAAAAATAAATATCACGTTTTTGTTGTCTCGGCGACGTCATTGTTGTCAATACGGCAGAAAGGAGGCCTTGAGAGCTTAATGGTAAGTGTAAAATCTCATTTCTGTTATTCACGGAAACATTTCACTTAATTTCTACTATTCACGAGACACTACTTACATTGTTTTTATCTCTTTTTTCTAGTTTTATCTGGGTAGCATAAAGGCAAGCATTCACCAAGCGAGTCATCACGAACCTGTTCAAAACACTCCGTGATATCCTGGGCAATTAGTGAGCTAAAAAGTTTCCCTTTAAGTACAACGTAAACCTCTTCATTATGGTTTATATACATTTCACCTATAATTTATATACATAGCAATAAAATGGAATAGAATAGAATGGAATGGACTGGAATGGAATGGAATGGAATGGAATGGAATGGAATAGAATAGAATAGAATAGATTAGATTAGAATAGAATAGAATAGAATAGAATAGAATAGTAGTTATACTTGTGATTTATGAAAAGTAATGGAAGGGAAAAAATTGTATTACCTCGTCTCGGACCGTCGAACGCATTGCCAAAACCTCCGAGCGTCTTATCGAACGGTCGTCTTTTTCTCCTTGACTCCTTGAGTCCTTGATTTCCTGGGAATTGTTCATGAACATTTCACTTATAATGCTTGCCGCGTTAAATACAATGTCATAGTACAAATATAAGATACATAGCAATAGATTTCTTGCGAAATAAGTGGCCGAAAACTTCCGTCTGTTTTACGACATAAACCTCTTCAGAATTGCCCTTGCGTCACGGTGTCCTCATTGGAAAAGATTTCCTTGTTCTTGCTGTCTTGTCGTAGGCATGGAATGAGAAACACTTTGTCTTGCCAATGGATAACATTTTTTCGCATTGGAAAAGACTCCGTGATTTCCTGGGAAATGAGTGAGCCAAAAAGTA